>NW_020270433.1:0-9461 GCF_002803265.2 Melanaphis sacchari | reverse complement strand
AAAGTGGCCGCTTCCGTTCAGTTACGTATTGCTGTTGAAGTTAGTTGATTTAATATAGCTCTGCAGTTTCAGACTGTTTTCGTAAAAATCTATAGTGTGCTTTGACCGTCCATCAGTAAATGAAAATATTTACACATATTGGATACATTTATGGATTGCCTTATTGATATATCAGTTGCAAAGACAAATATACTTTACTTATATAACTCTAGATCTGTTCAGTTGATTCTGCTTTGGGGCCCATAAAGCATTGATCGTGATACTTTCTGCTTTTGTCCGATCACAGGCTAACTTTTAGCTATTCAACGGGATATAATTTTGGCATATTTTAAGAACAATCCAATGAATTATTATGATACATATGTTTGCATTATAAAACTTCAGCTAATCCAGCCAAAGCAATTTTTGAGATTACAGTTATAGGCGTGATGAAAAATTTATTAAAATTTGAGATGAGTGATGACTTATGATTGATTTTATGTACATTGATTTTCTGTTGTTTAACGTCAGATAATCCACGTGATGAAATAAAAAGTCTTTAGTTTATACAACAGTGCAACGAAAAATATTCTAGATGACTTTTAGCAAACCAATTATATCTTGCCTTTAAACTTCCCTCAAATATTACTAATCTTTTTCAGTTTGACATTATTTAATTATTGAATTTATTGACGTGTACAAGTGTTTTATTTCTGATACCAGAGATTAAGATTGAAGATGTCGAATACGCATACGCGACAAAAACCGAGCACGGAACTACGACGGCGGAGAACGAACAGACTGAAAAGCGAAAACTGATCTATACATATAATTTGTCAATTTGTCATATGTGTGTTTGACGGCGGCGACGGTTATTACTTAATACTAATTTATTGTAAACTATTAGTTTATTTTTATTACTGGAAAAAATAAACAGATAACAAATTAACTAGCCGCCGCCTATCGCTAAGCGTACATCTATAACTTGTTTTTATAATAATATGATATTATATTGAATACTATTATTATTATCTAATTATAGAAACAGATAAACATCACAGTGGATGTAATATGTATTATAGTAGTTAATACATACAACTGATTATAATTTGCTGCGTATGAGAGACAAATAGTTTGAAAATAAATTGATTTGGTGAAAATATTTAAAATATCATGATATTTATGTATAATTTTAATAAACAATCAAATACGGGACATATTGCGTCCCGACACCCTTTAAGCCAGGACGCGGGACAAATCAAACAAAAAAAGGACTGTCCTGTGAAATACGGGACGGGTGGCAACCCTGCTACGAAAGAAGAAATAGATGCCCTTTTAGGATTATTGTAATTAGGGGAGATAGTAAAATGCGGCAAAATTTACCTTTTTCTAAAATTCGATATGTAAACTGCGGCAAAAAAAAAAATTAAGATTGTACAATTTGCGGCAAAACCGATAAGATACATTATACAAACTGCGGCAATTTATTTTATATACCTTCTATTATAATATACTATATACACATTTATTGTTTATTTAGATTATATAGTCTATTAGAGTATTAGGCGTAAAAATTAAGAAAAACCAATTTTTAAAATTGAAAAATATTATTATTATCAACAATTATTTTAAGAGATCGTAATGATAGTAATGATAGTATAATCAAAAAACCAATATTAAAATTGAAAAATATTATTATTATTAAAAATTATTTTAAAAGATTGTTATAGGGATCTTATAATCCAAAAAAGAATTTAGTTTAAAAAATAAAATAATAATACAATAGGTACCTAATTAACACTTTGTCGTTTATTTTTAAAACATACTTTTTTCAAAAATTCATATCATGAAATTCGTCTTTCTTTCATTTGTCGCTATTCGTTTATAAATTTGTATTTTTGCGTTGTCGCTTTATTTCTTTTTTGTATTACCGCTTCTTCTGCACTTCTAATTTTTATATATGTGTCAACTTGAATATCCTGTATAGCATCTATAAATTTTAGGGTGGTCCTTATTTTTTTTTTTTTTTAAATTTAGTCGGGCTACCAATGGAATTTTTTCAAGACCATAAAAAAATGAATTGTGTAAAGTTTCGTAATAATTGGTTATCCCTAAGGCGTGCCTCAAGAGGGTTGAATTTAAAATAAGGGTGCTTTTTGTTTTTTTTAAATTTTAGCCTTAAATATTTAAGATAGGCAAAAAAATACAATAACAAAATATTTTTTAAATTCTATATCCTATAAAAGTTGTTATTTGTACTTTTTTTTAATCAACTACTCATTCGCCCACAAAATAACAAAAATCGTTTTTAGTATATTTCATATGTTTAGTTCATACAAATGTACTTCGTGTTCACAAATTTAACCACGTCATAACCACATAAAATTTTTTAATAGCTTTTAAAATATAGTCCAATGTTAAACTGGTTAATGCAAATGCTTCGTATTAATATACATTAATTAATTAATGCAAAACTGTGTGATATTAAGTATACATGTTTTAACATGTCTATACTTGCGCCTATTCGTACCTACTCGCATTATCAACATTGATCGCGCATTTTTTTTTTATTACATCCACGCCGGATACCACGGTTGACATGTATTTTTCAAATATTATATGTGTCTTAACAGGTCTATTAGACACGTCATTACAGGTTTTAGCTACATTATTTGTATATTTATATTATTTTTTTTTTACTATATATAAATAACATTTATATTGTTATGGATCAGTTTATAATTGTCAATGCACCTTTAACAAACAGTCGCTTTGATTTTAATTTTAATTTTAAAAATGGAAAGTAAAGTTAATATTCGTAAACGTATTTATTTAATAACAAGTTTTATCGGTCTTATTTTTTAACATTCGAGAAGTCAAGTTAAGTGTACGTGAAAGTGCGCGGTTAGTGATAGACGAAACATTAATTTTTTGGCAAAAAGCTTGAATACCTACGAGGGAGGTTCGTAATTGTGTACCACAGCTAGAAGAGTTATATAATACATGGCGGAGTTTGCAGAAAAATTCGAGTCGCCGAACAAACACTCAGATTAAAAATGAAAATGAGTTTATACAATGTTTTGATGACCTTTTTGATAATGCTCATGCAGATGCATTAGATATAATGACTACTGATATAGACAAACAGTTTTTAATAAATCAGAGACAAAAAGGTCGTCCAGGAGCATTGATGGGTGTCGATTGGATAAGTCAAAAAAGAGAATTTAAACACTCTAAAAAATTGGAAGAATCTGAAAAAAAAAGAAAACTTAATGAAAGCAAAATGAAATCTATTTGTAAGTATTTCTTATTTTACTATTTTTGTAATTTGTTGAAGATAGGTACTTTCAATTATAGCTAATATAATAAACAAATACTGTTTTAGTTAAATCTGTGGAACTATATTCTACAAGTGATACGGAAGAAAGTTTGTCTGAAGACTGTACGTGGAGCCAAAATATACAAGATACAACCAACTCTATTGTTATGGAAATTTGTGAAGAATCTTATGAAACAACTACAACTAATAAACGAGGAAGAACACAATTTATCAACGATAAACTTGTAACTGTATTAGATAGATGCAAGGTAAGTGACAGAGATGCAACTCATATATTAATGGCCACGGCTCAGGCATTAGGACATAATGTTGATGATTTAGTAATAAATCGTTCGTCGATTCACCGGGTTCGTGAAAAAGTACGAAAACTGCGAGCAGAACAACTACGCTCAAGTTTTAATAATGATTTATTTAAAGAATCTGTTGTACATTGGGATGAAAAAATGTTACCTTCATTAACTGGTAAAGATTTAGTGGAAAGACTGCCAGTGCTAATTTCATGTGAAGGACGCGAGAAACTTCTAGGGGTTCCTAAGTTATCGGCTGGAACTGGAGAAGAACAGGCTGAAAACGTTTTTCAGTTATTAATTGATTGGGGGATTAGTGATTCAGTTGTTGCAGTTTGTTGTGATACTACAGCATCTAATACTGGTCGTTTGAATGGTGCGTGTGTCTTATTAGAGCAACGTCTCAAAAAAGATATGTTATATCTTATGTGCCGTCATCATATCTATGAATTAGTATTGAGGTGTGTATTTGAAGAAAAATTTAGCATTACATCAGGGCCTAATATTCCACTTTTAAAAAAATTTCAAGAATACTGGAGCAAATTAAATACTAATAATTATAATCCGGGCATTGAAGATAGTAGTGTTTGTACGGCTTTATCACACACAAAAAATGATATACTTCAGTTTGCTTTTGATCATTCAAAAAAAAAAAACAATTTCGTGAAGACTACAGGGAACTACTAGAACTTACGATTATTTTTCTCGGAGGAACTCCACATCGTGGAATATCATTTCGTATTCCAGGTGCTTCCCATTATGCTAGGTGGATGGCCAAGGCAATATATTGCCTAAAAATATTCATATTTCGAAACCAATTTAAAATGTCAACACGTCAACAAAAGGCATGTCAAGAAACATGCATTTTTATTATTTCTATTTACATAAAAAGTTGGTTTGGAGCTCATATAGCAATTCAAGCGCCATATCAAGATCTCATGTTTGTTCAGAGTTTAATTGAATATGAAAATATTGATCAAAAAGTTTCCTTTGTCGCATTAAAAAAAATGTGTGGACATCTGTGGTACTTAAGTCCTGAAACAGCAGCACTTGCTTTTTTCGATATAAATGTTCCTTTATTAGAAAAGAAAAAAATGGTAAAAGCACTAAATACAATAATTGACACCGGTGAAAATAATGTTAATCGTTTCATCATTGATATCAAAAACTTGAACTCATTGAAATTTAAATGTATTAGTGATTTTATCAACAGCTCATCATTAAAATTATTTTATCGGTTTAATATTAAAACCGATTTTTTAAATAAAGATCCTGAATTATGGAATAACAATCAGCATTTCATACAAGGTCTTAATAAATTTACCAACTTAAAAGTTGTAAATGACGCAGCAGAACGAGGAGTAAAATTGATCAGTGATTTTAATAATTTAATCACTAAAAACGAGGACCAAAAACAATTTTTAATTCAGACCATATATGATTACCGGACAAGATTTCCTGATGCAAAAAAAAATACACTAAAAAATGATATTTAATTATGTAATTTATGTCTGGTATTTTGTAAGTATGTTTTATATTTAATTGCGATGTTTAACTTGATTTACATAAATTCAAATATTATATTAAATTATAAATTATTATTCATTAATTCATTATGTATTGTATTTATGTATGTAAAAAATGTTAAATATAGGCAACGCGTTATTTTTATTATTAAATAATACATTATTATATAATAAAAACGAGTATTTGTTATTTTGTGGGTGAATGAGTAGTTGATTGAAAAAAGTACAAGTAACAACTTTTATAGGATAAAAAATTTAAAAAATATTTTGTTATTGTATTTTTTTGCCTATCTTAAATATTTTAGGCTAAAATTTAAAAAAAATCAAAAATCACCCTTATTTTAAATTCAACCCTCTTGAGGCACGCCTTAGGGTAAACCAATTATTACGAAACTTTACACAATTCATTTTTTTATGGTTTTTAACAAATTCCATGGGTAGCCCGATCAAAAATTAAAAAAAATAAAATCATCATTTATACATTAAGGACCACCCTAATAAATTTATATAGTGATGGGTGATGATGATAAAAATATGCGTTAAATTTTGAATGGAAAGATTCACATACATTATTTGTTATAACTTCTGATTTCGATGCCCACAAAGAAGGAGGGAATACGTCTTGCATATAAGTTTCTGTTAAATAATCACAAAATTGTACTATTTTATTATTAGATGGCATATCTGCTATTAAATCAAAAACAAACGAATCTTCGACTTCATCAGGTTCAAGGAATGGGAGACCAAAAATATAATTTAAAAATTTTCCTTCATCTGTAACTCCTTCAATATAAAGTTTAGATAGACCCAAATTTTGTAATTTTCTAAACCACGCTTGGCCAAGATGAAAATTACAACCTCGAATAATACTGGTTGGCCATATACTGCGAACCGCTTCGTGTATTCCAATTTCAAAATCAATTACGAACATATTCGGGTTAAGTACAAATCCTGCGGTCAAACATGCATCACGTAACTTTTTAAATAAATGTTCATAAGTCGATGTACGTTTATTGGGAAGCAATGCATATACCAGAGACATATATATACCATTTTGAAAACCATGCAGTACAAAAAACTGATAAAAAAATGTAGTACAGAACTGGAATGTTCCGTCCATAAAAACTTTTTCCATAGAACATAAGTATTTTAAATTTGTGAGACATGTAAATACAATTATATTTGTTTCCTTATCATTAATTAGCAAAAAGTTTTCATTTTTGTTAGTCATAATATTCATATTTATTAGAACTGTATGTACTTCATTAATATCCTTGGGAAGTGGTGGGTGATATTTTGTTTTTTTATTATATAAATTTCTACGAATATATGAAATATCATTAACCAGTAATTGAATATCGTTTTCTAAACTGCGAAGTTCTTTTCTTATTATTTTAGATGGGATTTTGTTTATATTGCTTTCAGATATTTTTCGTTTAATATTATTACTTACTGCTTGACGTTCAATTGAAGAATCTGATTCATGACTATGATTCAAAACAGATTTTTCTTGATCAAAAATGTTTTCCTTGTTGATGACCAATTTGGCCTTGCATGTTTTATTGACGCATTCCCATGTTTTATTACCATTTGTCTTTGATTCGTATTTAAATTTGAATTTAAAATTGTTTAACACTGTTAATATTTTGCCATTCTGGCTAAACATTGTTGTAAACTCCATGACGTTGAATAAATATTAACTACTAACACTTGTAAGACGTAAGTAGGTACTAACTAGTATTAACAAAAGTACAGGAACCGATATTACCGAAATGTTTCGTTAAAACTTAAAAATACATTTGGATTTACCTTACCAATTTGTACGCAAGACAAATTACGTACATGGTACCTATATATTAAGTACACATAGACAGGTATATATTATGATATAGTATATAATAGAATGTACCTATATAAAATAAATTGCAGCAGTTTGTATAATGTATCTTATCGGTTTTGCCGCAGATTGTATAATCTTAATTTTTTTTTTGCCGCAGTTTACATATCGATCTTTAGAAAAAGGTAAATTTTGCCGCAGTTTACATACAGCCGTACGTATTTGCGTAGCAATCATTTGAACCTACATGATTTGTGGCCAACTGATGGATTTTCTCCTGAATATTTCCGGGCAGTTATGTCAGAAAAACGTTTTTCCTTACTACTTCAAGCTGTTAGATTTGATGATATTGAAACAAGGAATGATAGAGCAATAGACAAGCTAGCACCTATTCGTACAGTTTTTGATGATTTTGTTCGGCGATGTAAAGAAAATTATACTGTGGGAGAGAATTGCACTATAGATGAGATGCTAGAAGGGTTTCGAGGGCGTTGCAATTTTCGACAATATATAACAAATAAACCAAATAAATACGACATCAAAATACAGGCACTCGTTGATTCTCGTACATTTTATACGTCTAATATGGAGGTTTACGTTGGAACTCAGCCAGATGGCCCTTTCAAATGTGACAATTCTCCGTCAAGTATTGTAAAACGACTAATAGCGTCGATATTAAAAACTGGTCGAAATATTACCATGGACAATTGGTACAATTCAATTCCATTGGCTAATGAGTTACTAAAAAATCATAATCTTACCGTAGTGGGCACTTCGAGAAAAAAATTCGAATGATGAATTATAATTTTTTAAATTTTTATAATAGTTTTTTTTTCTACCAAAAATTTGAGTGAAATTTGCTATTAATCAATATAATTATTATTGTAGCATATAATTAGACAAATATTTTTATCTTTATTTCACTATTCCAAGTTCAATAAATATTTCACAGAACCGAAAAAAACGATAATGTTAGTGTAACGCTAACACGATACCAAACATGTAACAGTATATAGCGATACTGATGACGGGTTAAATAAAATTGTAATAACAATAACCTAACCTATTTTTAGCGTCCGAATATCCTTTGAGACGTGAAATATTTTATATTAATATTATATAAACGTACCTATATTCTGTTTTTTTTCCTTTTTAGATCGTTAGGAGTACCTATATTTGTACGGATTTTTTTATATATGCAAAAAAATTTAGAACATGCACTTACGTTAGAACATGCAAAAGTATGTACTATAAAATTTTGATATTTAATCAATCAAGTAATGATTTGTGGACACACATTGACTACATGCGTATGATATTGAAAATAAAAATACGAGTTTCATGTAAAAACCGGTCTTTAATTTTTACAATGGTAGTTAAAAAATATTTAAAATTTATTTTCAAGCATTTAAAGTTTGAATTTTTACTGAATGCCTAAAAATTACGATAGTCTATAACAACTTAATTATTTTTTTACTTTAAGTATTATGCTACATTTCTATAATTTTTGCTGAAAACATTGCGTTTATTATATAATGAATTTATCAATACCAATGCATAAAAAGTGCTCGGGCTTTTTAACAAAATTTTGATTATTTTTTCAATTTTGGCGAATCAAGTTATTATAACATGTCTATAATAATCTAATACATTTTTAATACAATTCACCCAAAAAGGTTTTCAAAGGTAGTAGATGGTAAAAATTCTCAAATAGCTATAAGCAATGAAAGGGTAAAATTAAATTGGAAATTATTATAACTTCCATACTATCTAACAAAAAAATAACGATTATTCTTAAGTATCTAATAACACAAAATCTGCCAACGTATAGTTGTTCAGATTGCTAAACATGATCGGCCAAAATCGGGAACTGCATGAACTTGGCCCCTCGACTTTTATGTTTAGATTTTTAATTTTTCTGATGGTTTACAAATTCAAAAATTTAATTAACAATTATTTACAAATAATTTATAATTAATTGCAATTCGTCCAAATTCGATCGGTCAAAATCGGTGATTGCGTGAACTTGGCCGCCCGATTTTTGTTTATCGATTTACAAATTATCTAATAAATTACAAATTTGAGAATTGGATTTACAATTACTTTCAATTTGTTCGGAAATGATCAGACAGGTTTAGACTTGAAATTATCGCCTCGAAACTCTTGTTTGACTCAACGGCCGAAGGCGGTTACAAATTCGGGTATTGTAATTACAATAATATTCAATTAATTTACAATAATTTGCAATAAATTGGGGGGTCCAACTTCATATACGCATACATCTTTCCGTGTGTTGCGGAGTTTGATAAGTTCTTCCAGATTTTACCCTGGAGACACTTCGGCCTTTTATAAAACCGCGGAGTAATCTCCTCTGGGTGAAAACCAGGGTGAGCTTCCGAGAGCCAGACACCCCGAAAACCCGCCTGAGACGCCACCTCACATTGGACGTCATAAAAAGCTGCAGTCACGGACAGGACCCGACGGTTTCCCGC
>NW_020270432.1:0-8192 GCF_002803265.2 Melanaphis sacchari | reverse complement strand
TTTTTTTGATTATACAATCATTACGATCTAATTTTTAATAATAATATATTTTTCAATTTTAAAAATTGGTTTTTCTTTATTTTTACGCCTAATACTCTAAGAGATACTAATAGCTGTCATAACACGTAATACGTATTACACCTAATTAAACAATAAACGTGTATAAGTATATAAAACAAATTGCCGCAGTTTGTATGATGTATCTTATCGGTTTTATCGCAGATTGTATAATCTTAATTATTTTTTTGCCGTAGTTTACCATCTCCCATTTTTTTTCCCCTGAATGAAGAGCTCAGCTTTTCTAAAACTAAATAATTTTTAACCCAGATAGCTAATCTGAACTATTGTTTTGTGCCATCAATATATCTTCGACATGTCTATTTGCTTATTTCATAGAATCTTAGCTCTGACTATGTTTCGATTTACCATGAATAATTTTGACATCTTCCCACATATTGTGGAATTCAGTTACATAGTTGAGTTTACGAATTCACGGCCATCATATGACTGCGAAATAGCTGGTACACCAAACTTCGTGTTGATGTAAAGTGAATTATATACAATCTCCACTGTGTGTTTATTTTTTAACGGCCTTAAAATCACAAATCTTGTTAAATGGTTTTGGTAATAAAAAATAAACCAAGTCATTGAAATTTTGGGATTGCATATATATTAAATCTACTTGAACTCTAAAGTAAAATGAATAGTGCAATATTGGCTTGAAACCCAGTCTTCCTTTTCTATTAGTCGATTTTTTTTTGACAGTGCGAAAGTTATAAATATAGCATGATTGATTTCTTAGTTATTTGCAATACTTATTTCTTATTTCCACAACCATACGATTTCTCCCACCATGTCCAATAGACGAAATAGTATGAAGAATATCAAATAGCCCTAAATGTGATGTATAATAAAGCAAAGCATAATATTACTCGTATTTGATTTCTTTAAACATAAGTCTATACACCTTAATATACCTCCGTATTATTGTGTCAATACTTAAAAATATAAAAATATAAAAGGTTATCAGTAAACTATTTTTAAATTGTAGAAGGAATTACAGTTCATTCTATTTTATTAAAATATGTTTTAAAACCGGGAATTTAGAACGCTTTCAGGACTCAGAGTGAGATTTCCTAACTTCTTTTTAATTCGTTTGCACCATTATTTTTATTATTTGAATTAAAATGTATTTCCGATATAAAAACTAACATATATTGCTGCTATTGACAACTATATATAATGTATAAGTATACTGTACCTATAGTGTTGAAATACATAATATTCGTTTCTGTGACACAATTTGTTATAACGAATCAAACCTACCTACGTCGTATAACATATTTTCTTAAAAAAGTATTAAGCGTACGTTTATCGGAAAATATACTTTACTAAAAGATCATACAAAATACATTTATTATGTCCGACGTCAAAAGCCGATCGCCGTCTGCTGCTATCGGTTCAGCGATTCTGTTTGTTTCAGCCAAACCACTTGTAATCAGTCCCTCCGAAAAAAAATGCCTCAAGTTTTCCGGGTGCATCAACACTCAATATTGCACTGACATCTGGTGCGGATGATGCATTGTTGTCTTCGTCATCGACGTTAGGACTCAGCCAAACCGGACGTGGCAATGAGCGAATTAATTGGTCCATCAAGAAAGTTATGGAGTTCAATGCCGAACATTCACGTCATGCTTGATGCAATCGAAACAACCAAGTTGGAATATACTCCGTTGCAAGTTTTGGCTGAAATTGAAAACGGAACAACAGTGGATTGTGTGAACACTTGTATAGATACTGCAATAACCTGCAGCTACAGTGTTGAAATAGAGCCTGCGATAACAATGGTCAAAATTTAAAAAACGATATTCGTTGTGGAAAAAGACAAAATAATTTGTCCATTTCATGTTTTGATGCGGAAAAAAATAGTATAATTTATAATGTCCGAACTTATGATTGCGTGTAGGTACTTATTTAATATATTAAGATAGTTATTGGAAATTGTATGATTTACACAAATAAATGTTTTGTTATATTATTTGATGCAGTTGATGTACCTATTATTATTAAATAAGGCCAACACGCATTTGTGAAAATTTTGATTCTATATTAATACATAGGTAGGTACTATAATAGGTACCTAATTTCAGTATTTTTATAACCGCTGTAAAAAAAACCCTGCGAGGAATCCTTTGTATTGATTATTTTCAACCTTTTTTACAAGTTACTTCTATTATAATAATATGCTTAAATTATAAACATTTATACTAAATACCTATATTTATGATTCTTGAACATATAGCCAACCAAGTACCTATTTAAAATAACGATAAAAAAAAACCAATACATATAATGATATAATCCCTTTAAAATTTTTATATTGTGTTTTGATTGATTCTACAATCTATTTATAAGTATAATAAGTAATAACTGGTATAAGTACCTTCAACAAAAATTAAATTTTTTTAAATTTAAAATGTTATTATAGTTCTTGCATAAATGTGTACGTCATGAAACATGATTATTAACAAATACAATTTTATTTTAAACTAATAAGTAATAACATTTACCTATAAGTATAGTAATTAACCAATATAAACTAACCTATACTTATTTTATAAACACGTAGATATAGTCAATAATAATAAATGGAGTAGTGAAAAAAATGAAATACGTTAATAAAGCTTTTACTTAATTTTTAGTTATTGCAAGACGACATTTTGAAAATATGATTTTAACCATAGACACATTAACACATTTCATTTTCCAAAACGATATATTCTTCTGGAAATTTCTTTAAGTATAAAAATCAAATTTCTATAACGAGTCATTAATTAATATAACCATATACATGATACTATTAGCCCACTGAAGCGAAGGACAGAAGTACCCTTGTAAAATATGTCGGTTCACTATTATACTAACATTACTTTTTCTCATCAATTTCGTTTTGTTATGAATTCAAATAAAATTACTGATGTGCAAAAAAAAAAAATTCTAAAACCGTAAATATTTTTCGATAAAACGAGCGTTTAATAGAAAATCGATCTCGTACAGTTATACTGGTATATTTTTATAACGCTCATACAGTATTTGATATTAATTTTTCGTGTGGAAAACCGAGCGGATTATAATATAATATAAGCATAGCTGTGAACAATTTACCGTATAGTGGTGCGATGATATTGATCTGGGTGGTTTTTGTGTCAACACGCAGTATACACCGAGACTACTGTAGCCGATGTACTGTATACTGTGTATCTAGTTAACCGCAAAATATTCTCATTCTAGCTCGTATTACTATATCTACGACAAATAAAGTGATAGAATTTCCTGCAGGTATATTAAAAAAAAAAAAGAGAGAGATTATTGTTGTCTTATTATAAAGACAAAAATAAAATATTATATATAAGGTCGTGGTGAACGCGGGCGTCGTCGTTTTCCGCCTAGTCTGTTTATACCGTCAGTTTAATATATAGTAATATATTATACTTTAATTTTCCGCCACAACGCGTTGCAATAATTTGAATAATCAAGACAGTATTATTACGATTTTTGATTACAATTTTATTTTATTATTTTATCAAGCACCTACTTGTATATAAGTATTACACAGACGTGATCTATGATATTATAATATATGTGAATACAATTAAAATTAATAATATTTTTGCATAATTATGTATAATATTTGTAATACAGCTGATAACACATTATATTGTATAAATTACTCAAAGTATATTTATTTAATTTGCGAGTATTAATTGAACATGATCATTTTAATATTTTCAATTAATTATCGGTTACCTTTCATTGTTTTAGTTAATTTTAAAGTCATTTTTAAAATCATTTCCAATCATAAAAAATGCAGTACATGTTTACAGTAAGGGGAAAATGTTATTATGATAGCTACTAGCAGTAAATGGAAAAGTCAGAATAAAATATCTCGGCGGAAAAGTTGAACATCCATGAACGTTTATTTATTTATTTATATATACCTAGGTATTATAATAGTTTATTTACAGGTAAGCGCATTATCAGATTATATTATATAGATATGCCTTAGAAAGAAAATATCCAATAAATAATATACCTGCTTACAGGGGCGTATAAAGGATTTTCTTAAGGAGGGGGATATGAAATAACTTTTTAGTGCTTGTATAAAATGATATAATTAATAATAGTCCCCCAAAAATTGTATATAATATTTTTAATAATGGTGCTTGGATATCCCGGCTAAAAATAGTCTTTCATCATAAAATAAAATTGAGTATGGCTATTGTAACTTTTTAACTTCAGTTACTCTGCTTAAGGAATTTTATGATAATGATGAATGAAAATAATAAATTACAATCTTATTACACGTCTTATTTATTTATAAAATAAATGACCATTGATTAAATAAAGACATAAAATATATATTGTATATTTAATCCATGGTAATTTTACCCACAGCTCAAAGTATAACAAAGTTATAAGAAACATCTATATATCGTTATACTGGGTCTTAAAAAAAATAGGTGACAAGGGAAGGGATTTATCCCACACATACCTCCACCATAAATACACCAATGGTCTGTTTATGTTATACTTTATATGACCACATAGATAGGTAGGTACTATAGTGATTGATTATTATAAAATATTAAAATTATAATTTTAAAATTTCTTTTTATTAGTATTTGTGTATAATAAATAAATATAATATATAATTTTAAATAACACTCGGTCTTGTAAAAACGAATTTAAATTAAATTTGTTCAAAACTAAGTATGTTTGTCTGTATCTACAAGTGTCTATAGACTATATTATTTTAAGTAAAAGTAATTTAAAAGTTCATTCATTAATAGTTATATAATAGTTTACTACTAATTTAAATAATACTTATATATTATGTTAATATAGTATGTTCAACTTGAAATCGTGGTAGAATTGAATTATCTTGGTTTAATAATTATGATTATATGGACTTAAATAGATATCATATCATAGTCATATTTTTAATGAATTCTTCTTTATATTTAAAGAAATTAAATATATATTTAACAACTTATAGAAGATAATTATTTATCTTTGATATAATCAATTTACTCTTACGATAGGTATATCTATTTGGGAGAAATCTATGATAACATATATATAGACTTATTATTATTAAAAATTTTGCATTATTAAATATTTATCAAATCTATTTTAAATTTAAACATGCTCTAATAATTTATTGTATTTTAGAAACATAAACATTTAGTTCCTTCACTATATTTCATGAGTATGAAAGAAAATACTAATAAAATATAAACATACGTCTGCTATATTAAAATAAAGTATTATTTTATTAGTAATATTAATATAAATAATTTTTATAATTTAAGATCTTTCAAAAGTTATTATAGACATTTTTACTTAAGTATCTATTATTTAATTCATATTTTGTTATTTTATATTTTATGCTAATACAGGTTGTATACTTAATTTATGTTATTTTAATTTTAATTTTAATTAGTATCATTCATAAATTAATTTGAATTAATATTAATATAGGTATTCTAATAATATGTGAAATTTAGTTGATAAGGACCGCTTACCCAGCAGAAACTTAGCTTAAATTGATTGGAGGGTCCACAATATTGATAAATAAATGTATGTTATAATAATGTACCAACTACCAACCATCTATTATTATAATTGTAATAAGATAATAATAATTTAAATGATAATTAAATCAAAAAAATAAATTACAGTTAAACTCATTTTAGTTATTAAATCGTTTGAAAATATTCATAAAATAGCATACTTGACTCGAACATATTTAAATGTTTAAAAGTTATTATATTATGTTACTAAAATACTTTTCGGTAGTCGTAGCCAACTAAATATACTTACGATTCATTTTTTTTTTTTAAATATGCACATCATAACTCTTAAACTTGAAAGGTTTTCTACAAGATATTATTTACATTTGGAGTATGATCGCCAATTATTTTATAGCATAATAAAATTATTAACAATATATTCAATTTTAAAATTAAACATTTTCTAACTGTATATGCGTGCGTATGTAATATATATAATAATAAAATCGTCAGAAACAACATACAATAATAAAATATTTAACCATCTGTTTAGTAGTACACCCTATATTTTATGACTACCCACGAATTACTAAACCATAATTTTGTGACACTTTTAAGATGGATTTTGTTCAAGAAAAAACCGATACATTATACGCGTACCTATAGGTAGGTACTATATATGGTATATATGATATATCATGTCAATGTATTCGATGTTATTCCGTGTAAGCACTATAAACTGCTGTCTAATATATTTTTAATAAATATTTTATTATTAAAATAATATATATTTATATCATATTATATCAATTTAAATAACTCAAAATTTTATAACATCTTTCTGTAAATGCCGCAAATTAGTAAAAATAGATGTTTTAAAGTAAATCAAAAATATCATAGCGTACAGGAAAATTCATAATTATATAATATACGTAAAAGTTTTAAATCTCTGCGAGATATCAAATGTTTTTGATTTATGACAAAATAATAAAATTAACATCGCTATTCATTGTTAAAATACAATATAATTTTGTTAAAATTTGAAATTTTTAGTATATATATAATAAATATTAATTTGCGTTAAGTAATACAATTTTTAGTTTTTTTAGTTTCAGTATGAAATACTATTATGAGTGTTTTATTACATATTTTCAAATAATAGTTTTAGAAATTAAAGTTTTTATACATTTTTAATACTAATTTGTAGTTTGTAATTTTCATGATTTTGACAATTTTTTTAAAAATTGAATTTTAAATGCATAAAAAAAAATATATGTTTAAGTATTTTTAATATTTTTGTATAGATATCTATAAAAATTAAGAACAACTTACGTGAGATCTTATATTCAATTTTCAAGAATTTTAATCCAGTGAAAAGTTTTAAATAGATATTTATAGAAAAAATTAAAAAAAAAAATTTTAAATTGATCGTGTGTATAGTTAGCTTAAGAAAAGTTTAAAATGTTTAAAAATGTTATCATAAAGTAAGAATAACAGTATAAATATATTTTGTTTCAAATAATTCGTAGTTCTCTATTATTTTTAGTCGTTACTAAATAATAATGTTTTAAAAATGAAAAAATAAATTTTCAACTATTTTTATAATTAGTAATTATTATAAAATAACCATAATAGTTTATTACTATTTACAATATAGTATATTAAGATATTTATGCCGAGTTGCATGAAAAATTAATTTAATGGTTCAATAAATGAAATGGACTAATCACGAGCTACTAAATCATGTTTTAAGAGACCATTAGCTCATTACTTATTCGATAAATGTTTAGTGATTACGTATATATTTTTTTGGTTGTATGTAAACTGCGGCAAAATTTACCTTTTTCAAAAAGTCGATATTTAAGCTGCGGCAAAAAAAATTATATTTATATAATCTGCCACAAAACCGATAAGATACATCATACAAACTGCAGCAATTTAATTAGATACCTATTGTATTATTATTTATTTATTTTTTTGATTATACAATCATTACGATCTAATTTTTAATAATAATATATTTTTCAATTTTAAAAATTGGTTTTTCTTTATTTTTACGCCTAATACTCTAAGAGATACTAATAGCTGTCATAACACGTAATACGTATTACACCTAATTAAACAATAAACGTGTATAAGTATATAAAACAAATTGCCGCAGTTTGTATGATGTATCTTATCGGTTTTATCGCAGATTGTATAATCTTAATTATTTTTTTGCCGTAGTTTACCATCTCCCATTTTTTTTCCCCTGAATGAAGAGCTCAGCTTTTCTAAAACTAAATAATTTTTAACCCAGATAGCTAATCTGAACTATTGTTTTGTGCCATCAATATATCTTCGACATGTCTATTTGCTTATTTCATAGAATCTTAGCTCTGACTATGTTTCGATTTACCATGAATAATTTTGACATCTTCCCACATATTGTGGAATTCAGTTACATAGTTGAGTTTACGAATTCACGGCCATCATATGACTGCGAAATAGCTGGTACACCAAACTTCGTGTTGATGTAAAGTGAATTATATACAATCTCCACTGTGTGTTTATTTTTTAACGGCCTTAAAATCACAAATCTTGTTAAATGGTTTTGGTAATAAAAAATAAACCAAGTCA
>NW_020270431.1:1149432-1149642 GCF_002803265.2 Melanaphis sacchari | reverse complement strand
ACTGCATATACACACAGTACGCACATGTGGCCCATAGTAGCCTCCATGTGTTTGGCCGCCGCCACCGTGGCCGTGGTGGCCGCGGTCGCGGTGGACACGTCCGGCCTGGACCTGGTGCTCATCCACACCAACGACATGCACAGCCGGTTCGACGAGACGGACGTGTACTGCAACGAGTGCCGCGAGGACGACGCGTCGCTGGGCCAATGC
>NW_020270431.1:967397-1149422 GCF_002803265.2 Melanaphis sacchari | reverse complement strand
ATTCTTTAATATTAATTAAAATGTTATTCAACATAGACTATAAAAATTTAATAAGTATTATGTATAAACATATTTGTATTTATATTTTTATGATAATTATATTTTGTTAGGTACATCTGTATAATTACTAATTAGGTATTTGTTGATAAAGTCTACATTATAAAAATTAATTTATTGTTTAGATCATAACTTATAGGCGATTACATGTATATATATATATTTATATCTGATAAACTCATTACATAATGATGAAGTCTTAAATAAATATAAATCTTGTACATTCTATATTTTATTTTTATAAAAATGCAAATTTGTGATTTGCCAACAAACGAGAAATATGCGTGATTGTCTTTCGAGAAAAGAGTGTTTTCCTGAAAAAAATAAGTATAATAGTCCAATCACATACAGAGAAAAATTGTATTTCGGAAAACTAAATTTTTGGAAGTGTAACATTAAACACTGCCAAAATAAAGGTTAACATTCGTGCTAGGAATTGGTTTGTTGACAACAGAAGTGGTTTTAGTCAGTGGAGACTTTGAGACTGTGTCTCCTCTTAAAAAAAAAACAGCCCGGTACTTACTTATAAATGATAATTAATTAAAAATAAAAATGAATATAAATATTTTTATTTTTATTGAAAATATACCTATTATATTGTTTTTGTTTATTATTGAAAACCACAAAATCTAAAATCAATAAATAATTATTTTGATGGAAATATAATTTTTGTCATTTCAAGTACGGTCGCCGAGGCCATTTTTGTTAAACAATCGCCCGACTGTTTCAATCGTAACACATAGTGGTATATTTGGTTTGGTAATGATGGCCGGGGAGAATAAGCCGCGTATTATGAACGCTATTGGAATTGGGTTCATGTCGTTCATGACAATATTTACTACATATCATAAATCATAATTAATTAGGTTATTATTATTTAATAATTATTATACGTTTAAAATATCTGATATTTATTATTTTCGACATTTTAATATCTTTAATTATTTTCAAAATACAAAAATGCCAAGTAATATAGTTTTTATTAACTCTAACGTACGAACAAAAATCAATTAAAACTTAATTGCCCAACTCCTCGTTTATTATAAATGATCACAGAATTTAATTAGTACCTATATAAAAAAAAATTAATTATTTAGCTAATAAATTATTAAGTATAAATTATATTAATTTTACAATAAAAGGGTTTTTCTCATTCATATTGTTGTATGAAGGTAATGCTATAAAATTTAAGTCCCTCACGAATATTTACTCACGAGCCGCTACTAAGTAGCATTTGTATTTTCTTTGTGTATAGATTGTGCTTTATGTAAGTATTTATAAACAAAGAAACTGACTTCTGTAAAATTATGTCAACAACATTTTTATTTTATTTTTTATTTGTTACAATATTACAGTAGAATAGTATAATTATATACATTAATTGTGTGTTAAGCTTAAAAAATAGAAATGAAAAATTGTTGAAACTGATAAGTCTTTTTACAAGGCGTTAAAACAAAGCTAGATGAATTTTACTTTGATAATTGAGTTTGTGACAAAGAGAGACATACTATATACTCAAGAGAGATAAAAAAATTAATTGTTTTTCAATCGAGGTTTAAGATAGAACTGCATTTACATTATTAGATTAAATGAAAAATAATATTAAGGTAGATACAATCATCTATTCAGATTTTGGCGTGATTAAATTACAGAAAAACTAGAAACGACTTGTTTCAATCACCTAACAATTAACCATATATGCAATTTTATAGATCCGACAACAGGTAGTCACACACAGAATATTGAACAGTTGTGGGGATCAGCTGAATGTTGAAATAAAAAACATAAAGGAACATCTCATCAGCATCTCAATAGCTATTTGGTTGAGTTTATGTGGTATCAAGTATTTCACACAGATGATGTTTTTGTCGAAATACTAACCAACATATCCCACCTCATGTAAATTTCAATTTTTTCACATAAATCAAATTTTATTTTATTTTTATATTTAAATCAATATTATATTATATTTTAACTATTCTTGATAGTCGTGATAATCAATAAGTACTAAATATTATGCTATATTTAATAAATTAAATAAAAGATGATTAAAACCAAAAATAGAAGATTTTAGTTTATTTAATTGTTGGTTTTAAATAATTTTTAAAAACTATATTTCAATAATAAAAAAAAGTATATGTATTTTTGATTAACCTCACTATGAGATATTCTGTAAATTATGTTCAAAATGTATTTAAAAAAAAAAACAAGCTAACATCATAATTAATCAATTTCTAAATGAAACATTTTAAAAATATTTTTATCTAATTTTCAATCATAATTATTCAAGACAAAATTACTAAATATTAATGATATACATTCATAAAGATAGGAATTATAACATAAATGAGTTTATAAACACTATAGTTAGTATACTCATATGAAAATTAAATGTTTTGTTACAAATAACAGTACATTACAACAGCCCATTACCTAATAAAAATCATTATTATTTCATACATAAAAGAACAAAATAAAACATATTTCTGGTAAGTCTTATTTGTGTTTCACCACTGTCCATCCATCTTCACAGGCTTCAGACTCTTCACTAGACGATGAATCATCCTTCTAAAATAAATATAATAACAATATAATAAGTTTATAAACAAAGAAATATATATTTTCTACAAGTTATTATATTAAACATAAGAAATATAAAAAAATAATATATTATATAATATACAAACTGCACAACCTAACTTAACCAAGGAAAAAAATGAACAAACATACTATGTTTTAAGTTCTAACATTGTGTATAATATGTATTTCAGTTCTAATTTATTGGAAAATTGTTTATTTTTTATTGATTTTTAAAACCATCATTTTAAGATTAACTGAAAATTTATTGATACTTTATTGAAAATTCATTTAATTGTATAAGAATTAAGAAAGTTTCAAGAAAAATGTTAATCCATTTTTTAAATTTTATATTACTGGACAGATGGCGTTACAATTAACTTCCCATTTTAACACTCAATATTCCATGGACTATGTTTATAACCTGTTTTATTATGTGCTATTAAAACTGAAAAAAATCTAATTCAAATCCATTTGATAGTTTCTAGAACTGTCCCAATTATAAAAAAGGTATTTTGTTTTATACATGAAAATATATTATATGTAGGTAGCTATACCTTAAGTTTGTATACACTATACAGGTAGGTAACTACCTGTTGCAGAACAAAATATAATTAAAATTAAAAATTAGAATGAGAAAACAATTATTAATGTGATGTGTAATAAAGCATACAATTAAACCATTAACTTGTAAATTCTAACATACTAAAAACAAGCTGAGGATCTAGACCTAAATTCTAAACCCTACAACTTAGATTTGGTTGTTTGGATACCCACAGATGACAAATCCATATAACTAAATTCTTATAATTAACTATAATCATTTTAAAACTATACACAAAAAATAAACCCACTAATATTTTAATAAACTGGTGATTTCCATTGAAACTGTTATCGAATCACCACAATGAATAAGAATATAGAATACAAATGCAACATAAATTACCTTTTGTTTTTCACGTATAGGTCTAACTGGAATAATTTGTATAGGAATTACTGTAGGTAAATTTTTAAGTTCATCTATAACTTTATTTCGGCCATCTAATGACTGATTCCAATCACAATAGAGGTCACAAATATGTTTACTTAAGTCATCAGCAGACGCATCTTCAAGTACAACATCAAATCCAACATCCATTACGTCTTCAATAATGTCAGATATACTTGTCCAACACATGTTATCACCTTAATTACGATAGATTAATTAGTCATTATAATTTTTAAACATAGAACTTTACATTATACTTTATTAAAATCTTAGGAATTGAAAAAAAATGTTACAAAATGTGTTAAAATTGTGAATAAAATACATTCGGAATCTAGTAAAAATAAAATATAAGATTTGAATTTTATAATAACTTGATAAACTAATAAAGATACAAACCAGACTTCCGAAGACACTCATGTATGTTCTTAATTAAGTCGCTAATTTTAAATTGCATTACTTCAGATGAACCTCCCATACCGTGTTCAACAGCCAACTTGATCGTAAACAAAAATAATAACAGTTAACAATTGTATAAAATGCCGTGTATCTATGATAGATGTATTATAATATTTACTTTGAGTGCGGTCCAATTGTTGAATAGCACACCAATTATGTGTTCGAAATTCGTGTCGTGGTTTAATATAAATAATGACATGATTGTATAATAATTAAGGACTTAAAGATATTGTAGATTGGCTTGATTCGTTACTTGTGCGTACAAGAACGACTGCGTTCATTGAGCAATACAAATAATTGTCGTCCTCGTGGTTAATACTTAATATTTATATTATTATTACTGATAGTGGATTGATAACAACTTTACCGGCTGATTACAAAAAAATGTTATCAATCACGGTTGGTATTCGTATTTTTGATAATCGTAGTATAGAACCATTAAATTGATGCATTATAACGTTTTTATTATTATTATTATTACATTAATTTTATATTTTATTTATTAGATCAAAGCATAATACGATAAGTTAACCACTATTTAATTGTATATCCATAAACCTATTAATTAATATAAATTATATTACATAACATTGTATATCACACAAGTAACCATTATGAACCGAGACCGTGGTTGAAAATAGTTTAAGAATGATTTTTGATAAACGGACATTTCTTATCACGGTTGTGTATTTTTAAATATCGTTCATTAAAGATTATTAGAAATATTACAATATTGAATATTCTACATATTATGTATTACAAATTTATCACAGCTACATTTTATTCTTGAACTATTGTACTACACTAGAGATATTACTTTAATTCCTACAGAAAAATTCAATTTTTTTATAAAATCTTCGTGACAGACAAGTCACTTTTCATAAACAGTTACTGGAAATTTGTATAGGTACCCAAAATACACAAATGCATACCTCTGGTAAGTTATCAATATTTTACTTGCTTTACATGCTAGTTTTAATGACAATTTTTTGAATTTTTTTCTTACATAATACATACTAATTTCAGATTTTTTTAAAGTGCCAATTGTTATACTAGGTATATTTCAATTTTTAGTTTTATATTTGAAGTTTTCAATGTATAAATATCAAATAAAAACTGCAAGTTTTTTATAATATTAATAACAGTGATTAGTTTTTAGAGTGAGAAATTGATGTAGTAATATTCTACTTAATTCATCATGACTTTAAATTCTTATTTATTAATTTCATAATGTTTTATATTAATGTATACATACCTATCATTATATGGCCTATTTAAAATGATTTCCATCTAGTTAAACTGTTCAATTACAAATATAACTTTATACAACAATATTTGTCATTTGTTAATATTATAAAATAAAATTACTAAAACTCATTTATGCTTATTATATTACTAAACAAATTTAAATATGTACTATAAGTATATATATGTATATATATTACATATTTTTAATGTTTTGTTACAGATTGATAGTTTAAAAAAAACTATTTCTATAATGCCGAATTTGCCACCTTTTTTTAATGGAAAGATTAGCGGTGTATTAACTTTGTTTGTATTAGATATATCATGGTATAATAGTAGTGTAAAAAGTACCTATGTACAATTCGAATGGACTGGATGTCAAGAAAAACAAAAACTTTTGTAAGTTATAATATATAAAACCATTAATAGTATTAAGTATTTTAATAGTTCATTTTAATTTAATTATTACTAATACTACTTGTCAAAATGTGTACTAATTTATAGTTAGTTTTTTGTTATCTCCTTTAATTTGCAAGTCTTCTACTGCTAAAATAAGATTTCAAAATTATTCATATTGTAATAAAATAGCTTTCAATCATTAACTGCAATAATTAATATATATAAATCAATGTTATATTTTATTGTTAAAAATAAAACTTTTAAATTATTTTCTTGACAAATTGAGTTTATGATAAAACTATTTAAATTTGTTACATTTACTAAAAATCAATATAATCAACCTTAATGTTGTATTTTTGACTACCTATTATAAATCTTTATTGTACAATATACCTTAATATGTTTATTACTTTAAAATATTTTTCAGAACATCTAAATATTCTAAGATAACTTATGATATTCGAACTAGCTACAAATCATTTTTGCACTACCTTTTAACGTGTACATTAAGATGTTCAATTAAAAATTATGAAAATAAAACATTAGCTCATGCGACTATGAAAAACTTATTAATAGATCAAAATAACCAGCTGATAAAAACTTTACCGCTAATAAATAATGAGGAAATAGTTGGTACTTTAAAATTATGTTTTAATGTACAAACATTCAATGACACGTCATTTGACAATGACATAAAATTTTTAAAACAATTTGGAATTCAGGATGAAGTATTAAAAACTAAAAATGACGAAGAGTTTTATTATCCTGAAATATTTGAACATAGAAAAAATGTAAGAGTAAAACCCACTAGTTCTTTATCATTAAGATCTAATAAAAGCAAAGAAGAACTAACTAGTGATTATTTAATGGGTAAGATATTTTTTATTTTTATTTTAATACTGATTATTTGATAATTACTTTTTGATTACGGTAATGTTTAGGCAAAAATATGGATCCTGATGAAGAAGAAGAGGCTTTTAATACATTAAGAGTAATGCCAAATAATTCTGCTGAAAGTATAGTTAGTGCAGCCGAAAAAATTGGTATTTATTCACCACCTCAGTCCCCATTAAACATTCAAGTAATAAACTATGATATTAACATAATTATAGTTATATATTTAAAATTAGGTTGACTGTTAAAACAACAGGAGACTTTAAAAAAAGAATTATAATTTCAGATTAAGATATCAATGTTTTGAATTCCTTAAACTGTCATTTTCTCAACAGTTTATTCAAAAATATTAATAATTATACTCCGTACTACAAATGAACACTTATAAAAGCCAATCAAAACTTATCTTTCTCATTAATAAAAATAACAAAACTATTTAAAAAAATTGTCTAAGTAATAATAAAGAAAATTACTTGAAAGAACAATTTATACATTAAATTAAAAAATAATTAAATAAACTTATAATTTAAATAAGAATTCAATTTGTTATTTATCTGTATTATTTCCAATAGACCCATTAAATGTAACAAAATAAACAATTATACTTATTTGCGTTTTTCATGCTAAAAATTATAATTTATATACAAATTAAGATGAAAATTATATAGCAGTTAAAATTATAATAATGTGTTAATATCACCTCAATAAATAGGGGTGAAAATGTCAAGCCTAAACAATCCTAGAACAATTATTTTCAGAATTCCAATCAAAAAACTAAAAATCACACACATTTTGCAGTTTTTTAGTTAATTTGCTATAACTCTGTTGATTTTGGACTTAAAGAATAAGTTAAATTAGCAAAATTCATTGAATAAATAGGCAAAAAATAATTAGTGTGTTTAAAATAGGTGGTTCTCATTTAAGAAAAAAAAAGTTGTACTGCGTGTGCGCATAGCTAATTAAATTTAAAAAATTCAAAGGCCATAAATATGTTTATTATTTTTGTGTCATAACAACCAACTAAAAAACAGAATTCAAATTACAGGGCTCTACGTAAAGATATTGAGTGATCTCAATTAGTATTTATTTACTGTATATATTTGTGTTTCTTAATCTAACTAAACTTTAAAATTTCCACTTCTTCATAAATTCAAATTTTAAAAATGTTTTGCTCCAAGTTTAAAACTATATGTTTATTATTTATATATTATATGTCTAAATGTTTATAGGGCTCTACCAAAATTATGACAGTCAAAAACCCTGGCATAAAAAATATGAAGAAATCTTGTGAAAAATCCAACAAAAGTGAATTAAAAACAAGCTTCTCTAAACAATTACATAAAGGTTAATAATTATGTATAAACTAAGAAATAATAGTCCTTGGTAGTGGGTTGCATACTATCTAAACAAACTTTTTTTGGATTAATTTTTTGTCAAAAATTTGCAAACAACATTTATTATTTTTTAAGGTTGAAAATAATTAATTTTGATTTATTTATTATTTTATAGCACCTATGCCAAAAGACGATATGTATTTACATTTATCAATCCTATCAATTAATGTTTATCGCACAGTTAAGTCCCTTCAAAACTGTAAGTGTTAGTTATTATTGTATTTGTATAACCTTTAATATTATATCAAACACGTTATCACCGATTTAGAGTTTCTCTGTTACATAGAAAAGTATTAAATTATCTAGATATGTATACATTTTCTTTTTTAATGAGATACACTATCTATATTACTTGAAAAATAAGAGTATGAGTTATAAATAAAAAAATATAAATATAAAATTTTAAAGTAAAAAAATCGCTCAATAAAGACAAAATTATTAATGTATTTTTAAAATTATGATTAAAAAAAATGTTACCACTGACTAAGTTATCTTAGTCCATGTTAACATTTCATAAAGTATTCATAAAAATAATTAAACACACTGAAATGTATTTAATTTTATTTTTAGGTACTAATTGCACATACATTGTACAGTGCCTTAAAGATCAAGAACCATATAAACTATTGAGGTTCATGACAAAACAAGTAGACAATAATGGTAAGTTATTTAATGGTATTATATATTAATTTAAAATTATACAAGCAGTTAAATGTTAATGTTTTCAATTTTAATTTAATTGCAGTTATAACTCAACACTTATAATAAATTATATTTGTTTACATTTTAGTTGTAAAATTCAAAAGTGTCACTCAATCATCACGTTTAGAAGGCAGTACAGTTAAAGGTGTCACTATTAAAGTTTATGTGCGACTTCTTAGTGAACGCTGTCCTATAGTTCTGGGTGAAACAAAACAAATGTTAGATTGGACTGAATTTTCAACTACTTTCAATGTTCCGAGATTTATTAAAGTTCCTATATGGAATAATGATAAAATTACTGGACACGTGTCTTTGTCATATGAATTTTCTAAAACACCTACAATCCAAAAATATGAAAATAATTTTTCTGAAAATCAAAAAAATATAATTGACAATATAGATCATAAAACCCAACAAAATAAATTTATTGAAACATCTAATCCAGTTGAGACTTTAAATAAAAAAAATGTAGAAGATTATAAAGATACCATTTTATATCAGACAAAAGACCAAATGTTTATGTATAATAGACTATACCCTGAAAGTATTGAGAATAATTTTGAAAATAAATTACCGTTAAATGAATTTCCAAAAATAGAATCAACTAAGGCAACAAAAGAAAAAGAAATTCAAACTAACTTAGAAGTTCGTCAATTTAGCAAATCTGTGCAAACTCAAATAAAATCTTTTAATGTTGCTATACAAGTAAGTAGTGATGAATTAGAAGATCCAAAGGAAAAATTAGATTATTGTGATGTACATAACATATTTCGTTGTACTCATGAATTTACATTTAATATTGAAAAAAAATGTGATTCCAAATTCAACTATGTAACATATCAATTTCCAGAATGTGTTACTAATAACATTGGAAAAGGTATAACTATAATTGTATGAGTGTTAAAATTGTACTTATAAATTAAGTATTATTTGATTGTTTTTAGTGATCTCCTGTTGTCGAACATTCAGAACTTATGGTAACACTAATATTCTACATTTAATTATACTACCTACAACAATTCCTTTAGAAACTTATTTTTATAATAATTATAAAAAAGCAGCTATTGTATTAAATCTTTATAAAAATAATGACGATTCTCCGGAAAAGGTAAAAATTATATATTTAATATTACCTTTAATCTTAAATAATTTATATTTAATTATGTTTTAGGTGTCACTTCTATTATCTCATTTAATTGATATGGCAAATAAGTTTAAAACTTCACATATTGCCAAAAATTTAATTTTAAACAATAATTTATCAATACCTGAATTATCTAATAATAACGTTAACGTACAAATACATTACAAAAGAGTATACCACTCATTTCCATCTCCTCAACCAAAACTTAAACACTCACGTGTTTCATCTTACAAGCCATTACAAAAAAATTCAAAAATTATTGTTGACTTGACTGAATCAGATTCTGAAGATACTATTAATAAAACATATACATTATTAAAACACAATGATGGATTTATTGATTTGACTGTAGAAAGCAGTACACAAACAGATGCAGTACCTGTTAAAATTTCACACGATTGCATAACTCAGACAGAAAATAATTTGAACCCAGAATGTATAATTATTGATGATGACAGTATTTCAATTGAAAATAAAACAGAAAATGTAATGGGTACAGATCAAATTACTATTATTAAAAATCAACCAAATCATACAAATACAAAAATTACACAAAACACATCAATTATTGACCATAGTGATATTTTTAAAGCTAAAGTAACTATTATTGAAGGATATAATTTACCAAAAGTTAAACTAAATGGTGATACCAAACCTTCGGCTCCTACTACATATGTAATCATGGAAGATTACAGAGAAAATAATTTATCAACGTCATCTGTTGTACAACAAATAAACCCCAAATGGAACAGTGAATGGACTGTGGTTATACCTAGGAATAACTTAATAGAAGTATAAAACATTTTTATTTCATGATAATTTATAAATTAATTTGCAATGTATTGTGAATAGAAAATTGTATCACTATTTTGAACTTTTATTATTCTATCTATCTCATCAGAGCTTTGTGAACTTGAAATCTTTCAAATTTAAGTCTAATATTTTACTAATCCAAAACCTAATAAAAGCATTTACTTTTATATTTCTAACTACCTATTATAGTCAATATTAAAATAGTAATTTAATATTAAATTACTTATGAACATAACCTACTCAGTACTCACCCACCATCCCAAATAAAAACTCAGTTGGCCACTTTTCAATTATTAATTCTCCACATCACTATACAAAGTACACTCCACTTATCTGAGCTTATGTAGTCTATGTATTGAAAATATTGAATTAAAATTAAAAATTAGTGCTATTTAAATTTATATTATAATCTGTCAATAATTATATTGTTTTCAATTACCTGAAACAGAGAAAACTATATTTGAATATTATATTTTGTTTTACTATCCTAAATTTAATTTTATTATTGATTTTAGAGAAAATGGCTAATATTAGGATTGTGGTGTAAGAAGTATATAAATGAATATGCAGGACATGATCCAAAACAAGACATGAGACTTGGATTTATTTTAATAGATTTATCTACACTTGATAATAATCTCAATAAGTCTTGTGGGTTGTATGATGTCATAAGTGAAACTGAAGAATACCGTGGAAAAATTAAAGTAAATTTTATTATCATACCTATTTTTTATTTTAGTTTAAAAATAAAATTAATTTTCATTTATTACCTTAGGTTGCAATAGATCAATTTAACAGTATCGATCCTTGTGTAAATAATAATTTTATACCTCAACTAATTAATGAAAATAGTATTACTCAAACAAAAAACAATAGTATAAGTCAAAAATCAAATGACGGTCTCATGTAAGTAACGTACTTATTACTTAACTCGTAATTTAAATATTATACATGTAAATTTAGATTATCTTATAGATGCAAATTGTTGAGTTACTAAAGGTAAAGGTATTGGCTTTTCAAAATATGTTTTCTCCCTAAATTTATTTTCTTAATTTATTAAAATTATATTGTATATATAATGTTAATTTCTAATTATCTAAATATTTTAATAGACAAATGTCATAAGTTTGAAAATAAATAGTTAAAAGAAATACTTATAAAAAATACCAAGTATTATAGTTTTTTTTAAAAATTAGAATTTTATTTTCTTAAAATCGTGTAACATGGTAGCCATTTAAAATTAAGTAAATTTATTTATAAACATAATTATTTATGTTAATAGAAATGAAATGCTCAAAAAAATGCAAATTGAAGATAATTTTCTTGTCGAAACAAGAAATCTCAGTAATTCTGTTGCAGTTGTAGATGAAAATTGTGATAAATGCATAGATCTTACTGAGAATTCTCTCGAAAAGTTCAATAAAGATCTTTTTAAGAATACAGCTACTGAATCCAATTCAAATGGTTTTTATAATAACAATAATGTATTTGACAATATGGGAACTATAAGTTCTGTTACATCTTGGACAAGTTCTTCAGATGATATATTATGTTCAAATAATTCTCAGGTAATTTGTATAACAAGTAAATATTTCTTTAAAATATTTATTAGTAAATTGTTATAAACATATTATGTACATACACTCACATGTAATACAAATCGATTTGAAATTTCTTGAAATTATCAAACTGTGCTTATTTTAATTAGCATACCCTTTTATTTATACCCATGTCTTTTATACTAACATTGTTTAAGACAAGACTATAGCTTAATTATAAGTTATAACAATAATAATATATTTAATTTATTTCAATTTCAGATCGTGAACAATATTCTAAATAACAAAACTAAAATGAATCGAATAAAACAAATTATTCGAGGTTAAATAGTTATAAAGTACTATTAGCACATTTAATATTTATTTTATTAAATTTAATAAATCATAAAGTTTCCAATTATTATTGTACTAAATTTAATATTTATATTTTGGATTTATCAAGATGTATAATTTGTATTAATTTGTTTTGAAGTGTTCTGTATAAATTTGAATATGTAATATTTATTTTAGCAGTGAAATTTAAATTTTTTACTAAAACCATCATAAATAGAGTTTGGAACTTGATACATTTACATCTTTTATTTTTTCTAATGCATTTATACGAGGCTTGTCTTTTCAGAAATTTGACTTATGTTATGCAAAATTCAATAAAACCATTTTTTTTTTTTTTTTTTGGTTTTACAGTCATTTTTTACATTTTTTTTTTCATATTATTTTGACAAAACTTACATATTGTACAGCTCAATCCTTCATTTATTTTTCTAAAAATACAGATTTCTTTTTTATAATTATTTTATATTCCTGACATTATTTTTTATATCTGTTTTAAATATAATTTAGGCCCTGTAGCTTATAAAAAAAACATATTTATAGTATAAAAATATTAGCATTGCTTAAATTCAAATAAATAAAATTTAAAAATGATGATTTTTGATGAATTATTATTAAAAAACGGAATTTTTGAAAATGTTATGTTTTTTTTGGTATTTTTAGGGTAATTTTTTGATGTTTATGAATCACTTTAATACTTTTTTGTGTGCATTTTTAAAGATTTTTAAGTCATCAAATTCCGGGCCCTAATCATAAACAAATAAAGTATTTTATCATGTTTAACATAAGTGTAAAACAATAACCCCCTCCCATACACTTTTAAAAGTAAACACTCGAAATACGAATACGTACCCAAAAGAAACCGGACTATTTTTGTACAAAGTTATTTATTTACTTTTTTTATAATATATAATCTTTTTCAAAGTATTTTCCAATGAAATTAATATACTTGGTCAAATTGTTTATTCCACTGTTCGGAAAACTTTTGAAATTTATTTTTTGTGATAGGTACCTGATAAGTGATAACCCCTTTGAGTTTTTTACCTAACTTCATCAATGTTCACCATTGTGTCTCTATTCATCCTGGAGAATAAAAATAAGAAAAATAAGTTGCTGTAAGTAAAGTGGTATAGAGTGGATGGGGCGGCACAGTGGTCAAAATCCAATGCATAGAAAAGGGCGCTGTGTGAGCGGATCGTTGTCATGATAAAAAAACCAGTTAGGTACCCGACTGTCACAAATCAGACCTTTTCCGCCTCAAATTGTTGTATAACCTTTATTCTTTTCAAAACTTCCAGGTAAAATGTTTGGTTAATTGTCTGATCCAGTGGAATAAATTCCGAATGGACAACTCCACATCAAAAAAAAACAAATGAACATTATTTTAATGTTTAATCTCACTTAAAACGCTTTTTTAGGGCAAGGTGATGTTAACTCTTCTAATGGCTTAATTGTTGCTTGGTATAAGAATCGTATTCATGACACTATAATTTGTCACCTGTAAGATGACCTTGGAAAAAAAATTTTGGGTCATTTTGGTATTTTACCTTCAAAGCAGAGCATGATTCCATGCGACCTTATTTTTGCTGATCAATTAGCAGTCGAAGAACAAATTTTGCAGCCACCAGTCTAATCCCCAAATCTTCACTTGAAATTCTCTGTACTGAACTCCAAGTTACTCCAGATCTCTTCGCTATTCTTCAATGGTACGTCGACACGTCGCCGATCGTCCAGGATGATTTCATACATTGTTTTCTACATTTTCGATGGTTCAGGCCGTCGAAGGACTCCAAAGTTAATTTTATCGTCAATTCACATTTCTACGCCTCTAAAACGGTAAAACCACTTAAACACTCGAGTTTTTCTATAGTATAAACCTTGTAAGCTACTTTCGATAAAAAAAATTGTTAACAGAAATGCTCAGATTTTGTTATTTAATGGAAGTTTTTGGTAAATACACAGGATCAGACTATATTTTAGAGTACCTATTAAAAGTAAATAAAAATAAGAAAGATAATAAGAATTCTTGTTTTGAAAATTAAAGGAAAGTTTTTACTTGTGCTCATTGAGCCTATCTAAAATTATAACAGGAATAATTGGAATCTTTAAGTGTTGTAATAAATAAAAATAAGAAAAAAAATTATTTCAATACATATTTCCAAATGTTTAGTATTTAAATTTCTGAACCCTGTGCATATTCATTTATAACAAAGTGGCAGCTGCAACACTTGACTGAAATGTCGAGTCAACTGATAATGGCCATTTCTATTTGATAAAAGATAGAAAACTATGATTAAAAATTGGCCTAGAAAATGTATTTAACTGGTTCTCAAGTTTGTTTTATCTTGGATTTAATATGTAAATTACTTTAGGATATGAATGGATACTTATTTTGAAGTTTTATAGAACATAGCGCTTAAAAATTAGTAATAACTCATAATTTACATTTTATAAAAACAAAATATAAAATTAAATTTAGTAAAAACGTTTATAGTTTTTTTTTTATCTCTTGCAATTTCAATATTTTCTACATCAATATTATTCAATTTATTATTTTTCTTTATAGCCACAAATCAATAATGTCTCTAAATTATTTGTTATAAATTATAATAAATAACAACCCATTATTAGCTGTTGTCCACCAAGACTTTTCCTAATATGTATCTCACCAGCATAGTCTATCACTACATTTTGCTTAAAGAAAAAAAGATTGGTTTGTATTTCTTTTTGTTAATCTACATTCATTCATTTTAATGAATATCAACTATACTCTATACTGTTATTAGTGTTATTACTCTACAGTATACATGTATAAAATATTCTAAAATTTAACTTAACTAAAATACCTTAAAATGTTTTTAAGACTAAAAATAAAAATTTAGACTAACAAAAAAAATATATATAATGCAATTATATTTATTCATAAAAATATCTATCCAAGATACAATAAATCTATCCTATCAGTACATAAAATATGAAAAGTAAAGATGAATACACGTTTTCACTTGTTTTTAATTTTAATTTTAATATTGGCACAAACATTTGTGAATAACTAATAAGGAACATGTTTTGATTATAAATTATTTTATAACAGCTGAAGTAACAATTTGTTTATTTTTTATATATATAAAAAAATTATACATATTATATAGTAATAGTTATAATTTTTTTAATAAAAAATATTCAAATTAAATAAATAATAAAAATTAAAATATCTATTTCCTAAATCATTGAGGAAATATTAAATAAACCTAAACTTTTTATTTACAAATAATAATAATAATTAATTAACTTATTAAGTTATAATACTTTTTTCTATGTGTTATCCACATTATTAAAACATCAATATCTATAAAACTATACAACAAAAATTAAAATATTTAAAAAATATTTTTAACAGTTCAAAGTCTAATTATTTTGCATTATACAACCTAAACATTTCAGGTACACAACCTAAATATTTTAAGAATAAAAGTTTTCTCTTTGCTGGTATAATGGAAGAGGTTCTTCTGGTGATAATTCTCGTTCATCGTCATCTATTGAATACCGTTTTATTTTACCCACTTGAGCCATTGCATTTACTATAAATAAATGTTAACAAATAAAAAATATTAGAATCTATTTTTTGCTTATTTAAAATAAAAAAAATAACAAAACAACAATAGTCAAACAATTTTAAACACACCTTCATGCTATTTAACCAATCAGTCTCTAGTATTTGTGGGACTTGCACCTACAACAAAACGTGTGACTACTCAAGCAGGGTAGATAAAAACAAAAAAAAACATGAAAACATAAAAACATAAAAACTCATGCATTTATAAAACTTATTTTATGGTTATAAATTTAACTTACAAGCAACTGATTTGCTTTTTTCCATAACTTGTTGTGCTAGTATTTGATTCAATTGCAACAAATGGTCTCTTTGCTTTTTTTCTTCGATCATCTTCTTTCTACCAACGGTCGTGTATTCATCATTTTCTCCTTCTAAATAGCAATCAGTCACTAAGTAAACATACATTAAATATTAAGAACACGGTTGTACCTGTAGAAAGCATAGGAGTAGATTCTGACAACATTTTCCTGATAGCTTCAGCTTTGTGCATTCTCTTTTTACGCTCATCTGGTGACACTGGAGCCGATTCTGGAATATAACGTTCTGGTATACATATTTTTCCAGGTGTTCCTAATATACTATCTATAGTTTCTGCACTAAATTTTGCAGGATCAGTCTTATTCATTGTAGATCGAACCACATCTGGAGCACCAGGCCTTAGAGCTCGTTCCATGTCCACATCATCTCGAGCTCTCCAACCACCGTCTCTCTAAAAATTTATTATTTTAAATAAGTAACACCTATTATTGTCTCATTTAATATAATGTAAAATATGTAAGCTATTATATCTTATAAATTTACATTGTAAGGTTCTGTAATAGAGAATGGTCTGACACTTGTGACAGTGTGATGTCTACGCTTTTCTCTTGGTACCAGTCTTTTGGTCAATGATTCATTTTGCTCAATATTATCATTTTGATCTTTTTTTGATAATTCTTGAACAATTTGTCTGGCTGCTTCACTTTGGTATACTGGTGATAAAGGCGCATCATCTTTTGGAAGCATGGAATGATCTTCAACACTAAAATTTGGATACATATTATCATATGTAATATTTTCTGGGGTTATGCCAAATAATTGTTCTTGTGCTGATAATTTTTTAACATAATTATCTTCAATCTGAAAACAGTAAAAAACAGTTAGAAAGCAATTTCATAAATACATAAAAATAATTTATTTCTTACTCTATAGTCAGGTTCTTCAATAACAGGTACACATTTAACACTAACGCTTGTTAATGGAAGACCAATATTACCACCACATTTATCTCTATCTCTTTGTCGCCTCTCTGATTCTCTTTTGACAATTCTTACTGTTTTTATTTCTTGTGGTTTTTCTCTTGGAGTGTTAACTAAAAAAAATGAAAATAATCTAACTTTATTAAGTACTAACATTTAAAATTTTAAATTGAGATGTAATTTACATTTTTTATCCTCTTGAATTGAGTCATCTAAATCTGTTTCAATCCATGAATCATTTGCAGGTCTTTTCTTACCCCTAATTTCATTTTCATCACTATTCATTTGCATAGATAGTGTGTTTGACTTTTCTGTAAGCTGTCGAACTTGAACACTTAAATCTTCACGTTGCCGTTGTAAATCTCCAACCAATAATTGCACTCTTCTGAGTTCTGCTTCCAGTGCAGCCACAGTTGGACCTCCTGCTCCTATATCTGGTACACGTCTGGAAGACTGTAATTTTTGACGCAAGACTACCAATTCTGATTCTAATCTTGCATTTGATGCAACTGTTTCTTCAAGTTTCTAAAAGTAATATATAAGTTATTAAAAATCAAAATATTAAAATTGTAATATTACCTTTGAATTATTAGCTAATACGGATCTAACTGAGCTCAATTCACGTTCTAATACATGTTGCTGTCTTCTATACCGTTCCTCCTCAGCTGGACTATGTACACCTTGCATTTTATGCCTTAGGCCACCTAAAGCTTTCTCTAATAATTCTTTATCTTGCCTTAAATGTAATAAATTTCCAGATTCTTCTAGCATTAATTGATCTAAATCATATAATCTATCAACTTTTTCTTGTAGATCGTTAACACTTGGTTTTATTCGTTGCCATTCTTTATTTTCTTCTGCTAATAAACGTTTTTCTTGTACTTTATCATTAAACTCTAGACGCTCTTTTAATATAGTTGGTGTTGAGAGTCCATCAGGATTTTCAAGTGCAGATCCAGCTTGATATAATGAACCCAATTTTACCATATTATCAACAAGGTTTACTAGAGGTTTTCCTTTTTCATACTATTAAAATTTCATAATAGACACAATATATTAATACACAAATATTACAAAAAACATTTGAATTAAAAAAGTCATTTATTTAAATTACTTGTTTTTCAAGTTCCAACAAATGTTTTTTTAATTCGTCTAATTTTTGCAAGTTTTCTATTTTAGTAGGAGTATCCAGCTCAGTCAATCGTGTCTAAAATAAAATTAATATTGTTTAATATAACACTCAATAAAACTAAACACACATTAAACAATAAACAAATATAACATTATAAATTAAATATTTTTCAAATTTTAATTACATGAAAAATATAATTCAATATTATAAACAAACAACAAAGATATGTATAAATCAGTTACAAATATCAAACATAAATAGCTTGGATAAAAGTTGCAAGTTAATTACTTTTTTAATAATTAATTTAATTTTAAAGTTACTTCTTCAACTCTTTAAAAATTAAAAAGTTTTATCAATATTTTATAATATAATTAAATTGTGCATATTCTTATTAAATATCTTATACACAAAAATGTTTTCTATTTTTTTTTTTTTTTTTTTGATATTTAATTAAAAACGTATTAATTGCTTTAAATATAATTAAGTTTAAATAATTTACTAAAGAAAAGGAATGCAATAATTATTTTTGTTTAAGTATACTATTACATGATGTACAATTGAAGCGATTATTTCAGAAATCTGCCAAACACCAAAATGATGAAAAATGTGTTAGGTTCAGATTATTTTTTTATGAAATAAAACACTTCGTTTAGTGCAAAAACCCATCAAGTATCGAAACTTTATGGCTGTTTAATTTTTAGTCAAATAATGTGTTTAGTTCAGAAACCTATTAATAAATGGCATTTGACGGGTTTCTGAAATAATCGATTCAATTAATGGATGGTAGACAAAATAATAATTTTAAATTTTGTGCCAACTTTTACTATTAAATATATATTTTGCAGGGTTCAGATTTCATAGTTTTTGCTATTACATGATACAAACAAAAATAGCAAAGTCAATTATAAATTTGTTTTATGCACCAGGGACTCCAATTATGAAATGTTGTTATACTATTTTTTTGTAAATAAGCAAAATATAATACTTTATTTTGTATTTTTAAAAAAATTTCTCGATAATGAATAAAAAATAGTATTTATTTATGTGAATTCATTAAAAAAATTCCTACATTTTCGTTTCATATAATTAATTAATAAATAATAAAGATTATAGATATTTAATTCATAAGATAAAATAAATTATCAGTAAAAGATAATAAATTGAATACAATTTTTATTAACAATTTTTTTTTACTATTTTTTGTGTTTAAACTTTTAAGAATCTAAATATCTGCTCTTTATTTATAAATAATGATTGAGGTAAATTTTTACATTCATTTTTATGAATTTGGACAAAAATCAAAAATCATAATTGTATAACATATTAACACTACTTATATTGAAAAAGTAAAAAATAAATTCTAAAAAAAAAAAATATAATATTTTGATAAATCATTCATAAGCATTTAATACATTTTTAGAATAACTAAAACAAACCTGGGTCTCAATATCATTATGACACATTTCCATTGCTTTACAAATAGAAACTCTTTGCCTTCTTAATTGAATCAATAATAAAACTAATTCTTCATGCGTTTGGCCTAGGAGCTCACCAGCAGAAACTGTCAAGTTCCATTGACTATTCTAATGATTTAAATGTATATAAAGAAATAATAAAATAAATAAAAATTGCAATGAAACAAAATCAAGCATAACTCTAATATAAATTATTTGGGACATTATGAATTTAACATAACTTACCCTAATATTTCTATTACTAGAATAAATATTTTTACTGCCCATTGTTTCATTTATCATTTTATTGATTTCTTGGTATTCTCGATGAACTGGACCTTGTCCAATCGCTGATCCGCAACCGGACACTATGAAATGAATATGATAGACAGTATTAAAATATTAATTCATAAAATTTCATACATTATGTCACTAATCAGTGTTATTTAATACCTTAGTTTATAAAACATGTATACATCATATCGATATTGATACTTAAAATCATTACTGCTAAAATGTACACATTAATAGTCAACTAATAGTATAATTTTTATATAACCTATATAGTTTAATGTTTTTTTTTTTTTTAATTTTATATAAGTGGAAAAATTCTTTTATTTAATAACCTGGCGAGCTTGTTGGTGTTTCGTCTGAACGGCGACTTAGCGATGGCGGCCTTGTGTTTGATTCGGCAGGCGTCAATATCACTTGTCTCTCTGAAGTACGATTGTACCCTCGCGTTGCACCCAACATCACGGCAGGGACAGTGGACATGAGGTCCCACTGTCTTAGTTTCTCCCTGTCCAGTTGCTCCATTGATGGTGGCCGGGTCATCGGGTATAGGCCCTCCTCTAAAAAAGACTGGGATCCACTCTTGCATCTACCCTTCTTAACTGACCGGTAATCATCCTTATATTCTTTATGACGATCAAATACCGCTTCATTAACATACATTGCTTCATTTCTTTTGCTATTCAAAATATCAGCACTTTGACGACCAGTTTTTTTTTCAGGTTCAGCATCCAAATTATCTAAAGACCTTGATCTCAGTGGTAAATTTACAATGGCTAATTCAGTTGCTCTAGGTGATTTCATTTCTGCGGTGCGTAATAATCTTGATATTGCTTCTTTAGGAGAGGTACATTTTCTAGGTTCTAGATTGCAATAAACAGTATCATCAAGTACACCTTCAAGTGAACGACTTCGACGACGCATTGTAAATCCTTCTGCACCTTGCGGTTCTGGAGTCAGTGATCTCAAATTTCCATTTGATATGTCCGAATAATAATAAGGGGCACCAGGTGCTGGTTCAGAATTTTCTAATCGTCTACTCTCTAAACTTTTACAATAATTTTCATAGAACCTATCACATTCTTCTATATTCTGTTTATCAAGATAATCATCTAAATTTATATCTATTTCATACATCCCATTTCTACTTCCAATTGAATCTAAGTCTCCATTAAAGGCTGTTTGTTTTTCTTTTTTTCCTGAATCTGAATCTGATTCAGAAGCAGATTGTATAAGTGATTCCATTTTTTTTCTAATAGATTTAAGCTGATTGTCTTTATCAAAGTTCATGGGTGGTGGAGAAACTAAATCACTATCTGAAGAGTCATGGGTATCTTCATTAGTTGCAGCTCCTAAGTAATAAGAAGCTGGTCTAAATGTATCAGATAAACTAAATCTAGGATGACAAGGGGTATCAAGTGAATCTAAATCTTTTGAAGCTTCATCGTCAGCATCCGAACTATCTGATTTGATTGAATTGTTAACATTAGTTGACGACTTGAGAATGTCAGGTAAAATTTTATTTTTTACCTCTGTATAAACTGGTTCATAATTAGAATTAGTTTTATAAGCTATATATTCATAGTGTGATTTTTTGTCTAGTTTAGGCGATGGAGCAAGAATTGGTTTAGAATTTTGTGTCATTTCAACATAATTTTCTTGATCTTCAGAATCCACTATCACTAACTTAGATTTAGAAATATCTTCTTCTAATGCTGACTTTTTGGATGGTGTCATAGGCAAATAATACTGTTCATCATTTGGATCAGCTTTTTGTCTCAACACATCTACAACTTCTGGATCATCTTCGTCAGTTGATAGTGCTTCAGTGTGCTTTGAATTTGGTATAGTAGGTTCAACAGGTTCTGTATCACTTGATGTTTCATATAGCAATGTTTCTGTGTCACTAAATACACAACGTTCATTTTTTTTTTCAAAATTTGCTAATAGATCTCTTACAGATTGAGGGTTTTGAGCAGTTGAATATCTTACATCTTCTTTTTTCAATGAAGAAATTTGTGCTTCATTAGAACTATATGAAGACGATTGAAGTGGTTCTTTCATATCATTAAATTCAAAGTTTTTAATTAGATTTTGTATTCCATTAGTTTTTTTACCAAAATCAAATTTTAATAGGCGATCAATATCAGGATCTTTAGATGATAGAACACTGCCCATTTGTAAAGTGTCGTATCCACTATCTGAATGTCTACTGTCTACTAATAATGCATCATCTTTAAAATAAGAATTTGTTGAACTTGCAGTCTCATCGGATAGATGTTGCTTGATTACTGGTTTAGTATAAAAGTTAATTGTGTTGGTGTATTTTGAGTCTGGAGTGATTTCATGGACATTTTTTACTACTGATACTGGAGTGTCTACTTGACTTTCTCTGTCTTTAACTTCTAGGATAAATAATTTTCCAAAATTGTTAAATAATCCATTGTAAAATATTCTTGCACATGCAGTTAGAGCGAGCTTCGGACATATCCTTATAGGACATCATCCATTTGTAAATATTAGGTTAAAATATAAGTACTACTTAAAGTTAGCTGACAGAATAAGAAGAATACATTTACCACAAATTAAGGCATACTACAAATTTAGTAATCAGAGTTGCTTAACTTATTTTATATTAAAAGTAAGCTAATAGTATAGATAAAACATTTATCTTACCTTCATCATCTGAATAGTTGAAATCATTTTCGGTTGTTAAGTCATTTTTAGAATAACTAAAACTGTCGTTATTATACTTGCTATTGTAGAAATTATTAGTACCATTAACAATAGTTTTTTCTTCATTTTTAAGCCGATTATCAGTAATTTTTTTGTAATACTTAGATAATTCATTTTGAGCTGAACCACGATTAGAAGACCCAGAAGACTTGCGAGTCAAAGTAGATTGAAGCATTCGTTGTTTCCAATCTAAAAGACGTTTCATAGATTCTTCTCTCTAAAAATAAATTATAATACAATATTTTATTTATTTTGTTTAAAGACAATTTTAAAACAGTTTCATTTTACTAACCTGCTGTGATTTTCGTTCTTTATCTCTAGAGTCAATACTATTTCTTCTTTGTAAACTAGTACTTCTTTTATGTTCATTTTGTTCGTAGTTACGCTTATCAGCATTTCTAGCAACTCTAGCACTAGCTGACCTATTAAAAGAGTTAACATATTCACTCCACCTTTTTTCTTGTTCTTTTATATAGTTTCTATGACTTTTCATTTGTACGGAAGACCCATCTACTGGCTCAGCTTTTATATCGTTCAGATAAATTCCAAGTTGCCTCAATGATAAAGCTGTTGTGCGATTTAAATTTGTCTCTTTACTTAAACTTTGAGAAGCTTGTCTCATTTTTTCTGCATATGCATTTTCTGACCAATAACTATCTGAATTATCCACAAAATCTAAACTAGATTTTGGTCTTTTAACATGTTTTACTGTATTGTAATATTCTGGAGATTTATATGAAGAATTAGTGCTAGGAGTTGGTGTTTGATAGACACGTCTTACATCATACTCTAAAAAATCAGCACTATGAGGTCTGTAAGAATATTTTTTCTCTCTATATTTAACAGGGCTTGGTACATATTCATCAATAACTTCTTCATACTCGCTATGGTTAGAATACTTGACATCATGACGTCCATATGTATCAGGGGTTCGACGTTCAGAATTATTTAATTGAGACCTATTTAAATTTTGGACTAGTGATAATGGCTTATACTGAGGTTGAGCTATTTGAGGATGATCTTCGTGTGTTTCAGTCACACGTCTAGGCTTTGGAGGTGCATTGGCATAAAGAGGTTGAGCAATTTGATTGTTTTGAGCTTTGTAAGATATATCATTGCTGTAATATGACCGCGGTGTCGAGTAGAAAGATGAACTTAAGAAACCTGAATCCATAGCATCTAACTGATTAATATAATGGGATCGTTTTGTGTTATTTCGTTCATTACACCTGCTACAAATACATTATTTTTTAAATTAAATTTATAGAAAATTGTATTTTTGTTTGTTAAACACAAATAATTACCCATTGTTTTGTTGTAGAATTGATGCCAAGCTTAAAGCATTCATCCACTGAACCATAAGTTCTCTGGTATCTGCAGCAAAATAATATGTTCTCATGTTATCATGCTCAGCCTTAAAACTAAATTTTCTGTAAACTTTATCTTCTGATGGACAACACGGAGATATTTTATATGAAGGTAATAATATAGAACCTAATAGTTTTTCTTCTTCTTCATCTAAATCAACAAAAAAACAAATTAAAAAATAGTTTTCATTGTTTATCTTGAACTATTTTTTTTTTATTTTAACAATAACTTACTTTTATAGTAAAAAAGACAATATTCAGAAAGAACAAACCACCGTTTCTTCCATAACATTAAGCCTTCACTTCCTTGCTTATAAAGCCAGCCTTGTAATGTAACAGAAGCAGATGGTGGTCTTTTAATAAGAGGAGATTTTAAAGGACTAGATCCAATCATAGCTCTCCTCATAGGTTGAGTGACAACAACAGAGTTCTAAAAATTATTAAAAAACCAATTGTTAAGATACTTAAGCTTAGTATTTTTACTATCAATAATGATATATTTTATTGGTTTCATATAATAATTATTTATAAGAATCAATAAACATTAAATCAAAAGTTATACATTATTATATACTTAAGCTTTAACTATTATAAATTAAAATATAATAATAATACATTTTGGAAAGATACTATTTACTTGTCCAAAATTGTAAAAAATATTAACATAGTAAATGCTCAAAGATTTACTATCATTCATTCAAATAGACAAATATTACAAGTAAAAATTACTAATTATCAATAAAATTTATATTATAAATTTGATTGAATGTTATATTAATAGTACTATTAATATTAATTGTTTGGAATATTTTTTATATTAGGATTGATTATTTTTTAAATTTTAATATATCACATTTAAAGATTCCCTTTTACATTTTATTTTTATTTTTTTAAGTATATAAATGTATCGAGTTATTATCAAAATAATATATTGATTTAAAATAATTTTGTTAAGGGTCATTTTAAAATACATTTAATTCTAAAACCTCTAATTTAATAATTTACTATTGTTTTTTACCAATTTTTATTTTATTTAATTTATGTTAAATTAATATCTATAGAATAGTCAAGAAATATTTAAACAATTTAAGTATATTATTTTAAGTTTAAAAATAATAAATATGTTATAATCAGTTATTCCTGAATGGAACATAAAAGTAAAGATCTTTTTCATTTAATTTACTAGTAAAAGTTAAAAATTTGATTGGTACACATATAATATGTTTCTACATATTATGTACAATATTTATAAAGGTATTATTTTACTTTGTTGATTGAAAGTATAATCAAAAGTAAAAAATTTAAATCTTGTCAGAAATAAATCATAGCAGGAAAGATGTTACAATAATACCTAGTCACTCCTCCTGATATACAAATCACGGTTCAGTGAATCTTGTTACAATATCTTAGGATTTTTTTTTCTTTAGACAAGAAAAAAAGAGTGTACATGTCATGATGGTTTTTTAATATCTATCATAATAGGTGGTCATGTTTTCAAAGTACAAGGTCATCTTTCTTAGGAAGAATATATTCTTTATTGGATATTTATTATAATTTGTTGTTTTCTACTACATTCAAATAATCACATTTATTCTCTTTGGATAATATTATTATTTATTAAAAATTAAAATAACTAATTAACATAGTATTTATATCTATCATGAAATTAAAAAAAAAGAAAACATTAATTTCATTAAAATAGTTTTTTTTTTTTTTTACCTTTTTTAATGTAGCCATTGTAACAACTCTGGAATTTGCTGACGTTGTAGCTGGTTCTACCCTATAATTAATTAAATATTTTAATTAATAACAATAAAATAATTAATGAACAAGAGTATTGATTAAAATTAATATTATATTAAAATTATCAATAAAAAAATATTAATTCTTTTTATGGGCATTTGATATAACAGTACATTATATGCTTATAAGATAGGTTTACTTTTACCAAAGTAAAATATATACTTTAAGAAAAGACTTAACAATAAAATATTTCCAATAATTAAGATTTCAATTCACATAGGTACACAGTAAAAATATTTATTTCTGTTTTAATTATGTTTATTATTATTAATCAAAAATGAACATAATAATAATATTTATAAAAAAACATTCTAAGATATTAATGAATGGCTCTCTCATTGTAAAATTTATGTGCTAACATTATTTTATATAAAAATATATAAAATGTGATGATATAAAAAAATTTTTTACCTATCTTCTTCAAAAATTTAATTTTATATCTTACCTACTGATGGTATTAAAGTAAATCTTATGAATAAAATATAAATAATTATAAATGGATACATTTTTCGCTAAATTTCGTCGTAATAATTATTATTGAATAAAAAATTGCAAACTTTTTAATTTTCACTAAATATGTATTATTATTTTTTTATAAATATAAACTGTAAATATATAGAAAAATACCAAACTTAAAAAAAAATTTGTTAATTGGAATACAATTAAAATATTTATTGGTGAATAAAACTGAATAAAATGGATATTTGTACAAATATAAAACAGAATATGTCAACAATATTCCTTGTTTACAATTATACAAATAAGTATAGGTAAACTAGAAATTACCACAATGATCGGGAAATGAACGGAAAAACTGAAGAAAAACGCTGATAAATTCAAAATACCTGATAAGTAAAAAATAAAAATAGAATGTTTTCAAAATATTTACAATATTAAAAAAAAATTAACGGTAGGTCGTTTTGTATGCTGGAAATGGCTATACATAAATTATATGCAAATAAATTTGTTATTTAATATAAATCAATAAATGAATACCTACCAATTTAATCAACGCTTACATTATAATTTATAAACTAATATGATTAAATCATGTAAACTTCATTAACCAAATATATTATATCCTAACATATAGGCATACGTACTCGTATTACGTACATACCTAAAAATGAATTATTAAATACAAATATATAATTAGTAATTCATTATTAATTATAACTGTAATGATGCTAAACAAATACAATATGGTCACAAGCTCGTATAACTCATAAATACCCAACTCCTAATTATTACAGCTTAAAACAAAACGCGTAACTTAAGTTTCAAGTTTGAACATTTACCATAAATCTGCATTACTTTTATTAATTTTTTTATTAACTAAAAATTAACTAGCGCTGGTTTGTATCAAAAAAGATATTGTTGGAATTATATAACACACTAATTAAATGTCAAAAATTCAAAAATGGTAGACAACATTGGCAGATTTGGGATAAGTGGATTTACAAATGGAAAACAAATTTCAATTAATAGTTATCGTATTAACTAAAAATACCGAATTAATTTTCGACTTTGAATTATCCAGAAAAAAATTTACAATTTAAGAAAACAAGAATTTTTGGATTTTATATACTTGTTTAAATTCAAACACGTCTCAATTTTCGTAACATAAAAACTAAAGTTAGTTTGTCAATGATTTTTAATTAGTTTTGAAAATTGTAATCTGTCAAACCAAAATCCTAAATAGTATTGTCTAACTTTTATTATGTTTTACGTGTTTATTGTATCATCTACAGCCAGCAGCTATAAAATGTATATAAACGAATTAGGCTATACTATCGATAATTCATTTTAATAAACAAAAATATAACAGTACAACAAAATTGCTTCATAGAATAAATAATAATGGTAGTACTATTTAAAATTAAGCAGGCCCGTCGCTAGGATACAAGCAAGCCATGCGTTGCTTTAGGGCGGAAAATATCTTACGACGGACCTGAAATTAAGTCAATATAATTCTGTTTTATAATTAACACGTCTTGTAGTTTACATCATATTTATATAATTACGAGATATTTTATATTTTAAATATAATATAATTCCACAGTGACAAACAAAACCATCCTAACCCCCTAATATTTAGTCTCTATAATCCCTTACGCCGACTTAAAAGAAAATGGGCTAGAGACCTTCTCTAACTCAGTTTATCATACTTATTTTATACATATTTCTTGTTTTTTTTTAAGTGGTGTCAATGGACTCCTTGCACGATATTCGTGCGCTGTATTATATTGTCTAAAATAATTTACTTATTGTATAAAGTATACAGATTGTAATATTTTCTTAATAAAAATAGAAGTAAAAATAATGAAAATGTGAAAATATGAAGATTATTATTAAAATTGCTTTTTTAAATATAATAATATTAATAATTGGACTATAAATTAAAAAAGTACTTATATCTTATTTTAATTTATTATTTATTCTGGAAAGAATAGCAGAAAACATAAATTTTATATTCGCGTGTTTAAAATAAGCAAAAAGAAATTAAAACTCAGGGGTTTCCAATTGTATTATATTTCAAACAATAATTGTTCGTATGTTTTGTTTGGCAATGTTTGAGACCAGAATTCTAAAAATATTAGGCTTCATCTCACAATAAACAAGGGTGTGCATAAAAAGCCCCCTTTTTATAACGACCCTCTTATTAACCAGGGACGTTTTTACCCTAACACGACTAAAACGTGTACGTATTTTTACATACAAGGTATAGGTACTCATTATTTATAAACTTTTAAAAGTTTATAAAATTAGAGTAATTTCTTTTAACATTCTATTATAAATAATACATAATAAAAAAAAAATAATAATTTTTCAGAAATACAGTACCCATTTGGAATAATTATTGTACATAAGTGACTTATTATATTAAAACAAATAAAATTACAATATCTATTATATTATAAATTTGCAATGGTATTTAAAGATGAAATACCTATGTCCTATATATATATAGAAAATGTAATAAAATTAAAATTGGTAATGAGCTGCATTCAAAATAAATATTTTAATAAGACTTTAATGATAATCAACAATAGTGCATTATGATGTTAATAGTTGATTTTATTATGCTGTCATGCTGATAATGGAGATATTATATCAGACTTAGCATTTACCCCCTCTAAACCACTACTTATATAATAACCCACGTAATTTAAATGCTCATTAAGTAGTTTCTTTGTTTATAATAAAATCCTTACTAATAAAAAAATACGTCTCACACACAATGTATTTTTTTAACAAATAAGTTCACGCAGATAAGTCATTTACTAAATAGCAGTTAAGAGATTTTAGATTAAAAATACCTAGGTAAATACATATTATTTAAATTAGAACCTAGAGTATAAGTATTTAATGGAGTATATCATAACATTTTTAATATTATACTAAATAAAAACTCTAAACATATATCGTCATTAGAAACATATTTTTCAAATCCTACTAATAAAGAATATTTTTAATTAAAACTTTAAAATGTTTATGCAGGAATTTAAATTTAAAACTAATTTAAGACATTACACATTTATTAATAATTATCATATAAATGTTTCTATTTTTAAATATTATAAATCATTTTTGTTTTAGTAATTACTTATTTTTAGTAATACACTAAATTTAATAAAATAATAAAATTGTATTTTATCTAGACTGAATACAAAAATTTTATTATTATTATTATTACAGTAAACCACAATTTAATTCATTGGTAGACCGCTCCTATGTATATTAAATAACTATGATACGGATATTATGTTATCGTGATTTATTAAATAAACAAAAATAAAATAAATTGTTTTATAATTGTAGGTGGCTTCTTTTTGAAAATTAGTATCTTTATTTTTCCTGTCATCTGTATTAATCATACACATTTAGTGAACTTGAGATAAAGATAATACATTCCTTAAATAACTATTAATAACTATTAAAAAAAAAAAAAACTGTCCCGCAGTAGGCAATAATTTATATTACAAGATTTTGTGTTTGACATATTACAATTATTAAAAATATTTTTTTTGTCCATCTTAATTAAATTGTTATTATTGTGGTTAATTTTATAAAGTCAATGAAAAAACATTAATATAATATATTTTACACGAAATAGTATAATTCTATACATATTTTTAGTTACTTCTTTGTAAAAACCCCGAATATTTAAAAATATTTCAATTTTTATTTCTAGACTTTTGATATTAAAATCATCAATAATCATCATTTATCAGTAGGGACCGGAACTTGATGCACTTAAAAAGTTCTAAATATGCTTTACACATATGAACTTTTCATTTTTTCTACTCACAATTTTTATAAATATAAATATTGTTATATTTTATAATTTATATACTTAATATTCATTAATAAAAACAGGAAATTTTACGTCAACTAAGGATTTGAAAAACACGATACATTAATACTTAATGAAAACCCCCAAAATAAAATATACATTAAAAAGTATTTTTATTATTAAATCTTCAAATTATATTATAAATACATTATTAATCATCAAATAAGGTCTCAAAAATAGTATAGGTAATTAAAAACTATGCTCTTAAATTTACAAAATCACTAAATATACAAAAATTTGCACTATAAACTTATGATATTATTTTCGTGGAATCGTGAAATTAATCTCAAACTTATTTAGCAATAAATCTATAGCTCAAAAAAAAAAAAAAAAACATGCATATGTAATAACTTCCGAACCCTAGTTATCAGTTATCAATCTAGTCATCGCTATTCTTTTTTTTTAAACGATTAAAAACAATATAAATTAAATGTAGATATACAAATAGGAAATTAAATAAATAGAATAAACATTTTATAATGTATGTATAATGTATATACATATTATAATCATCAACTAGTTGTCTACCATTTTATCGATTAAACGCTTGGTGGTAGGTTCTTGTTTACATTTAAGTATTTTACGACACCTTGGCACTCATTCATGCGTATTTGAATATTTGACACGAACACGCATACAACGGTACACCTATTTTCAGTGTATTATTTTTATACATACTCCAAAAGTAATAAGTATATGTTACACAGTACACAAACACGCGCGCGCACACACACATACACACAAATTCAATAGTAATTTGCGGTATGACACACAAAATGCATAGCGCGTACTATACTCACCATGACCAGAAATTCCAAAAACAGGGAAACATTGTATGTAGATATTTTGCCGTATTCTATGCTGTTAGATTACAATGGAATGCTGTGAAACCACTCTGACGCGTATTTTATTTCTTTGGGCTACAATATTATTGTATCGAACGGTTCGGTCGTTACACTCGAAGCGAGCGGTACGATAACATTTTTGGATGGCGCTACGTACAAATCGCAACAACCACCCACCAAACCAATTAACTGAACGAAATGTGGGTCATATGACACTCGAGTCATTATATTGTTATATATCCATTAATTGTGAATACGACAAACAATAAAAATTGACATTATTTATTTTTCGAAAAAAGTAAAATAGAATACGAATGCATAGAGAAACAACAACTCGTGAGAAATAGTGTAATTAAAAACTTAGCGATTGAACGCGTAAAACGTTTTAACGTGATAGTCGCTCGATTATCCGACGCGCGGCACATTGGAAAATGCACTGATTGACTGTACAAAATTTTCCGTATGTTACCAAGCAATGGAAAAGGGTCCGCATGCGCGCGCGCAAAAACTGAGATACAGTGTGGGTAGCAGGTTCGCACATGCGTCCAAATGCTATGGCCTAGATACACTTGTTGTGTTTTGTCGTCTTCATGTCCATAACCACTGACAAACATAGACATGGTGAGGTTTCTATAAGAAAACATTTTTATCCTAGTACAGAATAACAGAATAAACTGCCAGTATAGTATACAATCAAGTTTATGAGAATGCGTAAAACTATTCGATAATTAAAGAGAAACTTGGATAAATTGGGAAAAAAAGGAAAGTCAAGTTACTTCGAAAAAAAAAGTTAAAATAGAATTTAAACGGTTTATAGTGTTTTTATTTCCAAAGTCTACCTAGGCATTGACTACTGAAACCATCAGAAAGTTAATATTTTTTCCCGTGGGAATATTGGTCAAATATATAGGTATGAACAACATCAACGATACATAGTTATGTTATAAATCAATATAATAATGAATAAATATTATTAATATGTAATTCGATTGACGAATGCGAGTATGCTTATTATATAAATAGCAATTTCATCTTAGAAAATTTGACTCATTACTTTTTTTTTTAGTTTTAATTATGTAAGGTATTTATTTTAAAATGAATAGGGTTTTTAATGGTTTTAAATTATCCAAAAAAAAAAAAAAAAAAAAAAATAATGTCATAAACTAGCGAAAAAGAATCATTCTGTATAATACAAATTTTAAAATAAGTATTAAGTAACAAAAGTAATGTCATTGAAATGTAAATTACACTTTTTAAATTTAGAATTTGATGTATAAAAATTGACTGTATTTTAAAAACGAAAAGCAGTCATTGTTTAGTATTATTTTATACCGCACTAACTGAATAATATAATACTATTTACTACGTAACTACGTAACTACATTATAATGTATATATATATATTTATGGTATACGGCAAGTCGGCAAGTATATATGTATGCTAATAATAATTTATATTACCTGAGGAATAGGTATAATATACATTGTATATATTATATGATATTCAGTATTTACTATGTCTAACTGTAATCAAACCGCACAGCAACAACGCACCGTGTTTATTTTAAACGGAAGAATATTTTGGTGAGCATAAAAATTCAAAATAAATCAAAATCAAAACTACAACATTTTTTATTGTAAAATATTTTATTAAAAGATTAAAACAAATAATTATTGAAATAACTTTAGGCCATAGTTTTTTTTTTTTTTATTAGCTTGAATTTTATTCCATTCAAAAAATATATGTAAATGAATAATACAATCTTAAATATTATTTAAAAACGAAAAATGTTTTACCTACATAAAGAAATATGTTCTTAAAACAAAAAAATTAATAAATATGTAATAATATGATCTAGTGTAACTTTGCTTCCTAGTAGTACGTCAGCAATCGCACCCTACATCGTGACTTCAGCATACCAACAATATCTACACTTGCTTACTATCACTACAATAAATTTCATAAAATCTCCTTTAATCGCTCAAATTCCCTTATATTTAAACTCTGTTCGCACATTGCCTGACAACCTTCTCCGTCATTTCAAACGTAAATGGCTACGTGATCTAATGAATAACACTTACTACTTAATAAGTATTCTAGCAGCTTATCACCTAAGTTTTAAATTGAAAATAGTGTCAATGGACACTCTTTTCCATCACATTGCCACATATAGTACTCTATATGTTTATCTATTTACTCATTATTATGTTATCCTGTGTAAACAGATTATAAATATCTTTTATAAATTAAAATAATAAAAAAAAAAGAAGTAATTTAAGATATTTTTTTCGTAGTGTCATAAAACCAAATACTAATTTCTAGCTGAGTGATAAATAGCCTACAAAAAACATGCAAAATATTCAATAACTTCTGAGGTATGATCATAATACATAAATATAATATACAAGTAGATAAATATTTTATTAAGTAAATGACTAATGAAAAATTTATTTTAAAAATAAGATCAAATATAATGAAACCTATCTAATTTAAAACTACAGCTCACACTGCAAGTCTACAATTACAAAATAATGTAAGTATGTACCTAACTAATATAATTATTACAATAATAAAGATAAATATATAATGGGAGTGTAATTAATGTAGTGTGTTAAAAGATTAAATTAGAAAGGTAATGAGCCGTGTTAACGATGCGACAAAAATACATACATATTGTTAAATGAATCTTTAAATAACAGACGAGTGATTTTATAACCGTAAATAGGAAATGTTGACATTTTGAAAGAGAAATCCAGACGATAATATTTAAGTTTATGAACTGTTAACATTCATTTCAAAAAAAAAAAAAAGAGAGATACATCAGTTTTCTATGGAAAATATGGTTTATACTTTAATATATTTTATATCGGTAAGATTTCATTTTTTTTTTTTAATAGACAGGTTGAAAGATAATCTATTTCGGTAATGCTAATGTTACACCGTTATTATTTTAATGCTATGTTTGAAAATCAACAAAATTTAATGTTAGAAACGTTAGTCAAGAAAATAAAGAGTTGAAAAAAACTTTTAATGACAGATACACAGACACCTAGTACTCTGCCTGTATTTTAAATTTTAACCTTAACTCAGCAAAAATATTATAGTCAAACAATTAACGCAGTGGTCAAAATTCAACTAACATTTATGAGCAGAGCTAGATTAAAATTGAGATAACAAATATTTTTATTATGTGTAGCCATATATATGTAGGTAGAATAGTACACTTCAATAAATTATCAATAAAATTGAAGAATGAGGTTTAAAGTAAACTAGATATAATTTTTGTTTAAGTAATATAAGTACATTCCTCATTTTGTTTAGAATCTAAAAACATTTTCGAAAATGTCATCATATCATTTGTTTCCACTCTGACCCACTACAAGCAGTAGTCAAGCACATGCCAAAATTACGTTCAACAGAAACAATCTTGGGTTACTATATTATACTTCTATCAAACTTTAAGTTAATCTGCCTTTGTACGTTGGATTTTTTACAATACTTCAATATGTATGCATTTTATGACTTATGGGTATGTAAAATATTACGATATAAAAATGCTCAAATACCACAATACAATTTAAATATTGTAATAAAGTGAATTTGAGTACAAATATAGATACAAGTCTTAACTTAGTTTGGTAATGACTTAATTCACTCTAATTAAGATTAGATTTAGCTTTAAGAAGCTAAAAAAACAACGCAAAATTATTTCTACTGAACGTACATTTTTTTATAATGGTCAAAGAAAAAATAAATAGCGCGTTGTGATCCTCTCAACGTTTTAAGTTAATTTATAATAAATCATTTTGGTTTAACCTTGATTTACCACAAATAATTTTAAAATATGTATGAGATATATTTTAAATAAGTTCAAATTATACTGTTCAAAAATATTTATTAAAATATATGAGAGGTTATTATTATTGGTTCTGATTGGATAATATCCCAAACTTTAATTTATATTTTTTATCATGTATAATCTTATAAAATATTAACAAATAATAACAATAGTAATAATTATGCATTGAAAACGGTTTTGTATTACTGTTTTAATAACTAGCCTAACTGCCTAACAGTTGTATGTTTACTAAATAAGATGGGTGTATATTATATTATTACACTACAATTCTACAAAAATATTTTTATGACCTTGTACTTTTGATGTTTTTTAAATATATATAGTATATACAAATACATTATCAACGTTTAATACGTTAGTCATCAGTACTATGCCATTACACTAAGACAAAATTACCTATGTATATTATTATTGAATCACACGGATGTTTATTACTTGAATAAGAATCATATTCCATTTTAAATGTCAAATTATAATAAATCGTGAAATACGCACGTTTTGTACGACTATGAGATAAATATTATACAAGTTAGTATAATTCTATAAAGTATATAGGTAGAATATACTTTTATATTTGATAAAATAACATAATACGTATTATATTTTGTACAGTTATAAATTCATTATTCATTAATATCTTGCAAAAAAATTGAAGAAACCCAACGAGAAGTTAAAAACTAATTAGTAATATCAATAATCAGTAATCATAAACTAAAATTTAAAATGTTTTTAATTTGGTTTATTATAACTTTTATATTAGGTAGGTTATAAGAATTACTCCACAAATAGTCGATTAAAATTTTTTAATATATTTCAAAAATGTATAGTATATTTTCGATTTCAATTAATAAAACTAATAATAGCTAAAAAAAAAATTGGTAATATTAATCCACTAAATAATTTTTGATAAGACAAATTGTTTTCCTGAATTTAAACACTGATAACAATGTAACTTGGTATTTGAAATCAAGATAATCTTTTATTAATAACATTTTACAATATGAAGATATCAGTGACTATTGTGACTAATGATGTAATAATTACATATTTAAAGTTTTACTTTTTTTCATTAGAAAAGAGTACATTTATAACTATAAAGATACCGCGCTCACGTCTGTTATCCCGTCTAACAAAATCACGATATCAAATTTTACGTCCACAATAATCCACTTTATTTTTGAGACAAGTTATGATAATTTTAAAATTATCATAATATGCTTTGTAATAATTATTAAAAGCCTCCAATATGCTCAAGATAATAATCTTACATTGAAATTGCATAAAAAGTCCATTCACTCTAATTTTAAAAATAACCAAGTAAAATAGATGAACGTAAAATTTGATATAATGCACGTTTGTAAGACGGAAGTTCTTAATGAACCATTAATATAAATTTGAGTATTATAGCATGTATTATATTTATAATTATAACTAATGATAATATAACCTATACCTAATAACTTATGTCTATCTAATTATTATTTATTTTTTAATTTTGATTAAATCATATACTATTTCAAGATGTTGATTATCTGAATTCATTTTTACCCGGGTTTTACCTTTATAGTTTGAGAGTTACTAAAAATTTACTGTAATTATAACCCTATTATGCCTAAAATACCTTTATAATATTGTATAATAGTTTTGACAATTCAAATTTTTACCTTAAAAATATAAACCAAGATAATAATTATTAACTATAAAAATGAAAAATAGTAAATTGTTTCTAAATTGTATTGATTGGTTTAGTATTTAGTCGTAGTGTGTAAACTTAACATGATTAAAAATATTTTTCAAGTTCATTCATACAAGTTCGGAGTACTAACTTTTTATAAGTGATAATAAAAACTAACTGCGGGTATCCAGAAAGTAACAGTTTTAATGAGATTAATTTAATTGTTTAACTTGTCAAAATTTTATTATTTCTTATTTTTTAATTTTTTGAAATATATTTAATAACATATTATGATGATACAATTTAAAAATTCAAAAATTGCTGTTTATATATTATAATTTAAATCTTACTCTAATTTGTAAAGTATAATATACTAAACATTATATTGTATTTTTTTAAATGCCTAACTGATTTAAGACAAAAATATCTAATATTTCGATTAAACTCGTATTTATTGAAGTAGAACTATTTAGTATCTACTAAATATATATCCATAAATTAATAAATACATTTTTTTTCCTCACAAATATGTGATTGAATAGAAAATTTAAAGAAGAATAATTTTACTTAAGGTAAAATTATTAAATTATAAAAGTTTTAAAAGTAATTTATTTATATAAAAGTACTTTTAGTAGTTATATTTTTTAAATTGCATATAATAGATCGCCAATTAATGGGTGGCTTCTTCCATCGAATGTTTTACTTATATAATTTTACCCTCTTCTCATTTACTTATTGTTCTCTACAGAAAAAATCAACCTAAATCCTCTATAGAATTAAAAATAAATAATAATACCTATTTGTACCAACTTATATTATTATTTTAATACATTCCAGATTCAAGAGAACGCCGCACCCGCACGTGTTATCTCTGTCTTACGTATATACAACATAGCAAATTTTTGTTCAACAGAATCCATTTTATGTTGTTAGCTTTAACATTAGAGTAAATCAAACTTTAATGTAAGAATGTTATCTAGGTAATGACATAGGCTTTTATTAATATTATAATTTTATAGTGAGTTATGAGCATTTTAAAGTTTCAATATTTTTATATAGCTATAACTCAGCTTAAAATTAAAATATCAATAAAAGCCTATGTCATTACCTAGATAAAATTTTTACATTTAAGCTTGATAATAGGTAAATTTACTCAAATGTTAAAGTTAACAACATAAAATGGATTCTGTTGAACAAAATTTGCTATGTTGTATATAATATATAAGACAGAAATAACACGTGCGGGTGCGGCATCCTCTTAAAATATATTTTTATAAAGATAGATCAAATGTTTGTGTGTATGCCTAGACAATTGTCAATATTTTGTTGTTTTATTATTATATTAAATATAATAGATAACCTTTTAATTATAATACTATTTTTAATAATTCTATAAAATATTCCAAACCACGTAGGGCTGGGCCAAAAATTAGTATTTTATCGACAACATCCTTGCCTGGACCATTTTAAATAAATTATTAGAATCATTTAATAGTAATATGTTGATTTTTTATAGGAAACAAAATTATCCAAATTTATATTAGGTACATGGAAATTTCTATTGAAATGATCCATTTATATCAAACTTTAAAAGTACTGAATTCACTAATTAGTTCGTAAATTACCTAATTATTTTTTTTTAATTTTAATTTTACAATACGGATAATATATTTATTTATCATTTATTATAATTTATAATATATAGATATTTATCTAACTTTTAGGTACAATTCAACTGCATTAATTATATTTATATACTATAAATTAGTATGTGTTGTAATGGTTATCCAATATCCCAATGGTTTTTCTTATTCAATTAACGAATTTATAAAATTGTAAAATATATTATGTAGATTGTAGACATAGACTAATAATAATTATACATTTTTTATTATTTCATTAAAAATTGTCTTACACGTCAATAACCGCTTATTATTAATAAATTATTAATTACGATAAAATACTGTCATGTTAAATATTGTAGAAGAAATAGTTAGTAATTAGTATACCGTTAAGTATCTAGGTATCGTATAAAAATATTTTTTTAACAATCATATTCACTTTAAGAAATTGAAAAAATCTTTTCCATACATCAATACGAGCTACAAGAATGTGATTTTTGTCCAGAATCATTTCCTTTCAAAAAAACACGTACTGTAGAAAACTAACAATTGAAGACATATTTGGCCGAGACAGGTAAGAAAATACCAAAGTATATGTACCAACATCAAACCATTTCACTCAAAGTAAAGACTATAAACTCCTATGAATATGTAATATTAAAAATGTTCAATTTAGATTTAAATACGAGTGGGGAACTAATTACCAAAACTCAAAATTTTAGTATTGAAAATCAGCTCTTACATTATTTACGTGCGTATATTATAAACTAAATATTATCAAAAGATGCTTCAATATTATAGAATAATGTTAGAAGTACCTTCCTAAAAATATTGAAAATATATATATATATCAACGGCAACACTTGGCAAACCTCCTAGAAGAATCCACAGTTACCGTAAATTTACATAATATTATTCTATGATTAGGATTAATACTCTACAGCCTCGGGGCATTAAAGTCTACACTCCGTGCGCACACATATACACACACACAAAGTCATCAACCTTGTCACAGGGAATGCAATTACCAGTGTTTGGAATTCAGTATTCACTAGGAAATCTCTGGGTAGCCGGTTGGTGGACGGCTATGATTTCTAGGGGGCAAACTGTTCGCATTCCAACACACACTCGCGAGTGCGCGCATACATGCACACACACGCATGCATACATATACACTAAACAACATAATATTATAATACTGTATTACTGTAATATTATACCCGTCCAAAACCCACAATGCAAATTTGACGAAATTTTTTCAGTCCTATCAGACAAGCCCGGGTTGTCAAATGGTTTATATTATTATAATATGTATAATGCTACACATATAGGTAAAATGTGAGAGATGTTTTTTTAACAAAGGTACGCTTACCGTTCCAAACGTTCACCGGCATAACAATAATCCTACGCGTTAATCCTGTGATCTGGCACTTACTGAACACGGAACAAATAAAACGAACACATTGCACGCACATCCGCCACACTGAAATCGGACGGAAAACGAAATTCGACGATAGGTGCGTATAATATATTATGAATATAATATAATAACGGACGTACGAAAAAAAAAAATCAGAAAAAAAAAACCGACACCGTAAGAATTTCTGATAGGTACGACGATGATAATAATGAAATATATTATATTAATATTTATGTACACACGCGACGCGCACCACGAAACGGACGGACGAAGGAATTCCGAGTTTCGACGGAGTGCCGAGTGGGGTTTGGGGGAAAAGGAAGAAGAAGGAAATAATAACGAATAATAAAAAAAAAATAATAATCGTAGCCGTAGAACACAACGAACAGTTCAACTAGACACGCCAGTCTGTATGTAGTATGTACAGTGCCTTGTCAGCAGTGGCGGCAACGGTCACACGGCGGCGGCATTACCGGTGGTGGGAGTGCATCGGCGGCCGATATACGCGGTGCGCGCGCTCACCGGTCGTCCGACAAACTTGTTGAACCCAAAAACTGGTTGTCGGCTTCGGCGGCGGCGAGAAGGCACGCCACAGAGTAACGCCGGGGTCGCCTGATTATTATTATTATAACTCTTTGCACGCGGGCCACAAAGAAACTTGAGAAACAAGCCGGCAATAAAATATTATACTGGCTTTCTCCCCTCCCCCGCGGACTTTGGCTCTTTGGATTTCCGCTCCGAGACGGCAGTCACGTTCCGGGCGGCGGCTCAACGGTTTTTTTTTTTTTCATTATTTCTCTTTCTTTTCCCGCCGCCGCATCCTTGGGAACCAATGGGTCCGACGCCGCCGTTGCCGACCGGCAGGTGTGGAACACACATTACATTAACGCCACTCAAGACATGTGGCCTGTGGAGGGAGGGCGACCACCCGACGTGCCTCGTCCTCGAAGTAATAATAGGTATACAACAGTACGTAGAAATAAGTATTATAGGTTACCCTTCACCACCCCATCATACCAATACGATAATGATAATGATGATTATTACGACCCCGTCAGGTACGCCGGGATCCGATTCGTCACGATCATTATTGATATTATATTCAATCCCTGCGTTAACTTTTATTTAACTACCATATCATCGTCAACATTTTTTTATAATTTTTCCGTGTTGAAGGTTTTTTCTGCGAGAAATTCCACTACCCTATAAACCGCCCTGTCCCTGTAACTAAATTAGATACGCATGAGAACAATAAGTTTGTAGGAACACTCAATTTTTATGTCTGGGGACTGTGATCATGCAATCGTTAACTCTCCCCCCCTCCCTGTTGAAAAATCTTATGAAAACTATAATATAATAGTGTATATTTTTCATTTATGCTCGTACTTTTTTCACTCTTGTGTATTCTGTAGATTCTTATTCTAATTACACTATTGTAGTATAACATACGAATTTAATATTTGGTGGAACGATCTAAATCTATTTAACGTAAGACAATCATTATTTCAAAAACTTAACGTTTCTGGAAATTTTTTTACATAAGTTAAACACGTTAAAAACAGAATATTTTGGACGAGTAGTTTATGAATTGTAGACTGTAGTAGTTGAACGTATTTAAAATGTAAATAATGATCTGAGTAGAGTACAGACTAAGCACACTGAAAATTGCTGATCCTCTATTCCGATCATATAAGCTTTAAATACTTATAAAATTTAAATTTAAAATTAATATTAACTACATGTTTGGCATTTTATGTTTAAAGATTGAATTATTGAAATAATATTTTGCCTCAGAATACGAAATTAAAAATGTATTTTATCATTAAAAAAAAAAGTAAAGAAGCTTTAAAAAATGTTATTTGATTTCGAATAGAAATAATATAATCATAAATATTTCAAAAACATTAATATATTTTGAAATAATAAGTTTAATTGATAAAAAAAAAAATCACTCGTCTATTTATAGATACAATTATTACAATTATATGATACTGTATAATATAAAAATATTTATATGGTTATTTATGGCAATTATAAATAGGTTATTACTTATTAATTTTTTATCTGTTTACTAAATTTAGTATCTAGTGTCAATACTTCTCGTTATTCTAACATTTACGTATAACTGCAAAAATGAATATTTGTATGTTTATTCGAAGTTTTAAGTCAACAGACATTTGTGACGAATGTCAATATATTATATAACTATCCATAATTATTAGACAATTATTCTCTGTATGGCCAACATTTTTATAAGACAAATTATAACGTTCAAGGTTCAATCATGCATATAATGAAAAAAATATACTAAAAAGTTATTTATTAATTTAAATAATACCATAGCCTAATAGTTACTAATTATTGTAAAATATTGAAAATTTAGAATTAATAATTCACTTCTAAATAAAATATTTCGAATTTTGAAAAAAGTGGTTTATCGTAAGTACTCTCAATATTTGCGACTACATAACTAGTAATGAGTTTATGACTTATGAAACTTTATTTCCACAGAACATTTGATAAAATTAAAACAAAGGAATAAAACATTGATGGATGAAGCTAATAATACTCGTTATTTATTGAAACGTTTAAAACTTACAAAATACATACAAAACACAACACTCTCAAATCTTAATATTAAAAAATGATGTTACTAAAATATTTTAGTACTTATCCATGTACGTATTCTTCACTACCTACTATATTTAAGGTAGTTTTATAGAATACTCATATTAGTCATGTGCTCATGTACAATAGTTGTAATTAATAAATTTATTTAGCAATAATAAAATCTTTTAATGTTAAATTAAACAAATATAAAATTTAAAAAAAAAACACATCTTTAAAAGTCTGTTTATCATCAAGTGCCAAGCTGTCAAACGCCTGCACTTGCGTACAACAGTGGCGTATTTTCAATAATTTCTTTGGAGAAGAGGGGGTTAAATTTTTAAAAACCATAGGATAAAGCTTACTTTGAAACAAAAAATAGAGAGATAAAATTAATATAAATAAACATGATTATTTTATAATTGAAAAAAAATGTCACAATTTTAGTAAAATTAATTTTTAGTTTAATTAGGCACATTTTTTAGAGTATCAGTATAATAATTTGTGAAATATTTAATTATAACGCTATCTTTTAATTTACATTTTTCTTCATTTCAAATTTTAAATTGAAAAAGATCTAATAGTTCTACTATTATAGATTTTATGGATTGTGGACAATATTTTTATAATTTGTTTATTGAAAACTTCATACACACGTACTACGATATTTTCTTATAATTTATAAATAATACTTTAATTAAAAACTTCTACGATAAGTTGATGCATAGATACATTTTTTTTTTTGTTCTGGGGGTTGTTTGAACCTGAGACCCCCCCCCCCACGAAAAAGCCACTGTGCATCAGTGAGTAAATACCATAAGACATCTAAATAGTTAAAAACAGGAAAAAAGTCTATTTTTAAAATTTTTAATATTTTTAGTTGTACAATACTATAGACTATAAACAATAAGTAGGATAATAATTAATAAGTATAGTTATTTATTATCTCATTAAAAAAGACATAATTTGTGGTGTAAATCTTAAGGAAACTACTAGAACGAGTAAAAATAGAAACTCAAACATAATATTTGAAAGAACAGTTACATTAAGAATATTAAGATATACTAAAAAAGAGTGTCAAATTTTTCAATCAATACTAGAGCTGTAGAGGTAATCAGTTCTTTTCATAAACTTTTCTTAATTTAAGTTTGTAAGAGTGTAACACTAGGTTAACCCTAACAAAAATAATAGATACGATATTTAAAAAAAAAAAAAAATAAGTTAATTATAGACTGCCACTGCCTAGTGTTTTATATTATTATTATTATTATTTTTTTTTAAACTTAACTAGTGATTATGAAAAAAAAAGAAAAGAAATAATATATCATAAAAGAAATGAACATAATATTTGTGTTAATTTATAATAAATAATACCATCATTTAATATTATTTTTGGATAGATCGCGTACTGCTAAAAAACGAGTTTGATATATCGTCTACATCACAACCAAGTTATTTAAACTTGAAATTGACACATGAAAAACAAAGCCATGATGCTAAAATTAATTCATTCTTGTCCAATATAATATGACCACAGACCAAGATTAAACGCTCAAACCTATTTTATTAATAAATTATTGAATGTCGTCGTTTTTCAATTACCGTGATCCATAAGACGTAAATTTATAAATCATTACATTATTACCTTTATCTCATTTATAATTTACATAATATTATGTTAATTTTTAAATTTGTAATAAAAATTAACAATTTTGATTTGAAATATTGCTATTGATACATTACATTCAAATATTCGATATTGCCTAAATGACAGTTACTAATGTTACTACATTACCATTATTGTTCTTATTTTTATAATAATTATAAACTGGTCTAGACTATTATACTAAAGACTTCAGAGTTATCTATTGACCATTTTTAACCATTTCTAAATAATCTACTTGTAACTATTACCCGTATAAAAAGTGTACGTCATAATGACAAATGACAAGTGACAACATTGATTGATAATATTCATATTTAATTACAAAACATATAAAAATAAAATACTGCATTGCTGAAATGTATCTATAACAATCAATAATATTATGTCATAAATTTAGTAAATGTTTTCGGGAAATCAATTTTAAAAGTTTAATTTTAGATGATATTGTGATTTTATGAAGTCGTCAAATCTTTAACCAGCATATTCCCATAGTATACATATTTTTAATTAGTGTATACGGACATACGGTTACCTATTATTTACACATGTTATCATTGATATTGTTGTATTCACGTATAAGTGCTGGATCACATTGATCACACTATGCGTTTTGTCGGTTGCCGAATACATACAAACGAGATTAAAAAGCCTGAAAATCGTTTTTAATTTAAAATTTAAGTTTTAAATTTATTTTTTATTTTAATGAAATGTATCTAATATTATAAGTAAAAAAATAACAAAAAGTTCGTGTTAATTAGAATTATTTGTTTTTATTTAAAACGTGTATCAACTAATTATGCTAATAAATAATAATATACATCTATAATATAAATAAAATATAATAATATATAAATGTTTATTACAAAAATATTTTAAGTTTTTTAATTATTTAAATTTAAAAATGATTACTAATTTTTCATAAAATTTTCAATTTCGGTCACTGATAATCCGCGTCAGTGTGATCGGACAAACTGAATTGCATGTGTTGTGCTTTACATCCCGAAACGCATCCGGACGGTTAGGCCGCAGCACGTTGCGGTTGCCTCCAGACGGTTTTTAATCGATTCCGCAAATCGGTCTAGTCTGACCCTGATAACGCGTTTCATATTTGAATCTATTTTATTTTGAGTATTGCGGTTTAATTACTGATTAGTTCCTGTAAGTCGGCAACCAACAAAACGCATAGTGTGATCCTAACTTAAGATTGAAAATAGGACTCAAGGTAGTTTAAAATGTTATTACTTATTATGTGGATGGTATAATATATGATAGATTAATTGGATTGTGAATCATCACGATTTTAATTAATTAGCTTAATTATTATCTCGATAATTATAATAGAAAACTACTAAGGCTGATTATAAAGCCAAGTTCATAGCTACGGTCTACGTCATCGTCTGTCGAGTCATGTCACGTGTGAACCGTTTGGCTTTTATCGTATTTTGATTTGCCAGATGACTGTGATTTACCAAGAAAATAAATGTCCATAGTAAGTCAAACTCAACTTTAGAACACGATACAGCCATGAACATCGCTTTAAATTCAGCCTTTATATTAATATAAAATATGTTTATTGCTTATATAGAATTTTTATACGCAGTTTTTAAACTGACCTGCTAACATTATTCTGTTTGGTAATACGCGTCCCATGGAAAATACGTAGTTTACTAAAAAATAAATAAATGTATTGTTTATATTACTGTCAATTACTGTCTATTCTATTACGCTGTTAAAGACGAATCAATACAAATAAATACTTTTGTTATGAGTTATGACTTTCAAATAGTTTGTTCATAAACAATAATAAATAACTATTTTTCGAGGTATTTACTGATTTTACTTTATAAAATACAATAATATGAAATTTAAAATTAGCATTGAGTACAAGGTCTGTTCAAAAAGTTTCCGAACTATCTTTCCTAAAAATAGACAAATTATAGTATCATAAATATTATTAGATTAACATAAAATAGGGATAAGTCATTTAATTTTTAAATAAATCAAAAATATTTTTTGCTATTTAATATCTAACCATTTACTATGCACGTTTAATGAAACGAGTCGTAGTAATTGTGTGGTTTTTAAGATGACTAAATTTCACAAACAACGAATCAGTATTTAAATGTTATGTTAAACTCTATAAATAATTTAATTAGACTTATCAAATGACGCAAAATGCTTATTTGGGATGTCTGTCGACATCAACAGATGATATTCGTGTGGCAAGTAAATTATTCATTCTAATAGAGGTTTAACTGTTCCGTGTTCAAGTAATTGTAGAAGATAAAACATTAAGTCCAAATACCACACCATGCTACGTAATGCCTTAGGATTGCCAGAATTTGAAATTACCAAACCAAGACATCATATTGAATAACCTTTTTTTATGCTTATATGATATGAAAATAAGTAGGTATATTATATCCTTTTTTTTAAGGCTCTGTGGGAATCTACCCTCATCATTCCCCCCCCCCATATAACTACACTACTGTTTTAACTTTTAGTTGTTTTATGTTATGGAATCTTGGTAGAAAAACTTTTAATACACCGCGTTGCAGGCTTGCAGCAACATTTGTACCTAGGTTATTGTCGCAAAATCAGTAAGACAACTACGTTACCATCTGTCAAGAATTGTTAGATCGCATAAATGATGATAACATTTTCACTAAATAAATTTTATCAAGTGATGAGACGTGAATGGTTATGATCTATTGACTATTAAGACAAAAGTTCAATCATTATAATGGTTCGGCAAATACTTATCAAAACCAGAAAAAGCTTGTCAAGTCAAATCAAACGTCTAAGTCATGTTAACGGTATTTTTTAAATTACCTACTACTGGCAATACAAACTGTTAACCGATGGTACTTTTTAGAAGTATTAAATCGTCTCCAAGAAAATGTAAGGAGAAAAGGGCTTGAGGTATGGTCGCGTAGAAGAAAAACTCTTAATTTCTCCATCACGACAATGGTCTGGCGCACTCGCGCACACATCACTGTTGATTTGTTATTCCTCTTCCACAATATTCACCTGACTTGGGCGACTTGGCTCTAGTAGACCTTTTTATATCATAAACTAAAATCTCTGTTAAAATGACAAAGATTTACGACAATAAGTAGATGAAATTAAAAAAAAATTCGCTAACGGGGCTATGTACAACCTCAGAAACTTGTTTTCCAAGATTATTTTTAACAATAGAAACATTGTTGGTAAAAGTGTATAAATCAAGATGAAGAATGAAGAATACTTGGATGATGATAAGTCTTAATAACTTGTTGGTAGGTACCTAAGTATTATGTTTAATGTTTAAAAAAAAAAATTGTGAACTTTTTGAACAGACTTGTGCAAACAGTATTACAGGCAAACACGGGTAAAATATTTTTATAACTAAAAATATAATGATTGGAATAAATACTTGACTTATGAAAATAATATTATGATTATGTATTCGAATTTATTATGATGTATAAAATATACGAATATACCTACCAATTACCAGTGGACAGAGATGTTTTTACAAGGATTCACCACTGTAACTAGTGTGACCTAAAAATAATGAAGTAATTTATTGTGATCGCACTAGAAATTTGATGGTTCATATTGATATATAAATATAATATTTATGTATTTAAATAACATTATATAGCTATAGCTCGACTGTCAAAATTCGTGAATAAGTAATACGATTACTTATAATTTATATGTAACTGGATTCTGTAATTTGATTAGAAGTTATAATGAATTATACCAGTGCTATCTGATAGATTAACACGTCATTGATATCATAATAATTCATAGCCAAACAAGAGAATACCTCCATAATTATTGTAAATTAAAATTTTCAATTTCTACACGAATACAATTTAAGCGTATAGTTACTAATTATTTTAAGAAAATTTTAATTTTTAAAAAAATATTTTCACATCAATTATTGTAATTAAAAAATAATAATAAAATAAATAGTATTTTATAGAATATATAATTTTGATCATCATAATTTTTAAATTTTAACTTTTTAAACAAATATTAAAATTTTTTTTTATTTTCATTTTAAAAATATTTTTTTGAGTACTTTAGTTTTTGCAGATCCATAAAAATCAAACGTCGAACGAATATAATTAATTTGTTATAGCTGTTAAAAGTATTTAAAGTTTATAGATAAGTGGAATAGTGGATTAATATTTTCTATCATCCCTGCAGTGACTAGAAAGTATTGAAATTTTTTTTATTTTATAATATTTTTATAACAATTTATTTTGATTTAAATTTAGTTTTTCAAAAATATTAAATGATAGTGTAATCATTTTATTTATCAAAAAAAAAAAAATAAATAATTCAACTAATAATTATTTTAAACATAGATTAAAACTTTTAAATACACGTTTAAAACTTTCTGTTTAAAATATTTTTCTAATCCTAACTGTCTATGGCAAATATGCCACTTTACTCTATAGCAAAGGTTATTTACTTAAGGTTTATTTTTTTTTTAGCAAATTACGATGAATATTTATAAATTATAGTATTTTATATATACAATAGTGCAATATATATATATATAACTTATTAAAAATTAAAATATCATAAAAAAACTAATGAACAAACATATTTTTGCCATCAAGTATATTAACAGATCAATTTACGTAAATATTAAAGTTAAAAAAAAATAATACTAGTTCTGCTGAACGCAAGTTTGCTATGTTCAATTTATATTTGTAAAATAGAGACGATGGAGTCAATGAATGGCAACCCTTTCATGTTGTTCATAAGTAAAATATTAATAACAAAGGCACTACTTTTACAAGGTAATAATATTTACCTATATGTATATAAATAATAAAAGGATAGATGCAAAATATCTTTTATTTACCACTATTATTGAATTTAAAATTCTTAAAAATTAAATGATTTAAAAACATTTAAATCATAATTATTCTTGCATATTTTCATGAAACATAATTTTTTACTTAGAACTTAATTTATATATTGAGGCTATACAAGCTATTACAATAAATTGGATGGTAAAAAATACACCGAAGACATAAATACAAGTTGTACTACATCTGAGGACCTAGTTTTACTACTCGATATTTATTATAGTGATTACTTTAGTCATTACCAATACTTTAATGAAAAAATGCATAAGAAAATTATCTAGGATAATGATTATATGAACTAAAATAATATGTGGTAAATTTTAGATTAGATAATTTGAAAATCTACAATTTAATATGATTTAATGATCTGTTTTAGATACTATCTCCTGACTCCTAATACGTAAATTGGGTCTTCTCGTATTTATTTTATTTTAATAGTAAGTATGTTACATTGTTACGTAATGGTAAATTAGTAACTATACATACGACGTTGTTTACCTCAGAATATCTATAAGACAATAATATATACATATCAGTAACAACTCATTTGGTAGTTAAGTACCAAATGAGGGAAGAAGAGCATGAGAGGATTTTGAAGTGAAATTTGAAAAAAAAAACTTGATTAGATATAATGAGTTTAATTTAAAATAAAATGTATATTATTAAACCGATGACCTATAATAGCAATAAAACGCATAGAGCTATTATGATAATGTAAGACTACTTTAACAAACATATTTAATGCAGTCTGAAAGATTATTACTTATAAATTTATCAAAAATAGTTAGGATTGTTAAGAATACTGGGGATCTATTTCCTAGTTAGTTATAAAATAAAATAGGTTTATTGATGATATATTATTGGGACTTGGGAGTAAGTGCCGAATAGCCGAGTATGGAACTCTATCTCCTTGATAATATAGAACAAATTTATAAGATGATACACACGACATGCATTTATGATAGGGAGGTATATTATCCATTAGATAAAACTGATAAATGTTACCATTATAAGGGTTAAAGGATCAATAACATACATGATTAACATCACAAGACCTTAGGAAATTAAAAATTTAATGCCATTTATATTCTAAAAATGAATGAAAATATACTTTTTTGAATGACAGCATTTATTTTAGACATCTCAAAAAGATTTTTGAAATTTTAAGACTCGATAATATTTTTACCTTTAGATTTGATAATAGAACAATTTATTCTAATATTAAAAATAACAGGGTAAAAATTTGATATGTTATTTATAATAAGATACAGCCAACACAGGTGGATATAACGTCCTCTTAATAATTATTATTTATTGATCAAAATTAACCATTGATCGTATATTGATATATAAGGTTTAAATTTAAAACTATTAATAAATATTTTATAATATATACATGTTACTTCTTAAATAATATTATGTCACTTAATATTTTTTGGAACTGAACAATTGGTGATTGGAGCAGACTTAACTAAATTTATACTGACTTCTTAAAACAGTTAACTTCTTTTTGCATCAATACACCAAATGATATGACTGAAGCAAATTTGAATACCAGAGTGTATGAATAGTTTATTTATTACAAATAAAATAATAATTGTATAGAACATTCATTTTATAAATATAATCTTACATTAGTTGTTTTATCTAATAAATTCTCAAAAACCAGATCTATTTTTGAAAATATTTCATCTTGTACTATGAGATTTAGATTTTAATACTGTGCCTTTCCAGCTGTAGCATATATATTTTTTTTTTTTAACTTTCTTGTGTGCTTTAACTTTTATATTATAAAGTCAAAGTTCTTCAAAATATGGTTTTGTACATTAAATATGATAACAGGGAATATTTGAAGGTGAAGCACCTATAATTATCATGGTAACTAACATATTGAATTCTGATTCAATTATGTATTTTGATTTCAAAAATATGCAAAAATAAATTGTTTCAATATAAAAAAAAAAAAAAAAAAAAAATACCAAGTATATTTTTTTAAAAATTATTATAAAAGTACATATTTAAATAATAAAATAAATACTATTTAAATCTCTTTTAAAAATATATTTATCAATTTACTAAAATATGAAATTAATGTTAGTAAAAACAAAAAATAATATTTAACATTAGATAAGCCTTTGTTGATGCTAATGGCACAATCAAGGGGGAAGGAGGTCTGAGTCTAAGCCTCCCTTGAGTATTTCTAAAGTGGAAAATTAAAAATAGTAAAGTAAATAATTATTGTGGTAGATTTAAATAATATTATGATATATAACACAAATCAAATATTAATTATTATTTACAATTCTATAATAATCAACTCAAAAACAAAAATTCTGAGTGTTACTGCTGGTTGACTTCTCTCCTCACGTCTCTATGTCCTTATAGTTGTATATTATATTATTAGTATAGTTTACTATTATTTTTATTTTTTCATACATATGCTCATTGTAAGTATTTTCACAGATTGTATATAATCAAATAAATGTTTAAAAAAAAATAAATAAAACATAAAGGTAACCAACTATAATACCATTGGTGGATATCTCCCTTAAAACAATCTTGGTTGCATCACTGGTTGATGCACATTTATTATGTAATTACTAATTGGTATGTATCATAAAAGACAAAAGAAAAGAACAATATTATTAAAAATATTATATGATAAATATTAAATAAAAAATATGCAATAAAAATTTTTGAATAAAAGTAAATCAAAATTTATAAACTGTAGATATTACTTAGTCAGTTATGAAATGTAAAATATAAATTAAAACTGAAATGTTGACTTGAAAGAATTATATTGATTTAAATAATAAAGTAAATATTTAATAATAAATTCTAAATTGTATTAATAAACTTGTAATAACATGTAATATGTTGACACACTTTAAATATAATAAATGAAAAAAAAAAAAAAAATAAAGTAAATAACAATCTACAATGACAATGAGTGCAAATTAAGAGTTAAAGAATGATAATGATTGAAATTTATATAACAGACATAAATTTATTTTTACTAATTAAGAGGTATTTTGGTATTTTTTTATTTTATAGTGTTAAATTTTAATAGTCTTAAAATCTTGTTAAAAACATTTAAAAAGAAAAAAAATTATAAGTAAACATGATTTAACAGAAATAATTGAAAAATATTATTAAATAACTATGTTTTTATGTAATAACTTTTGTTGTTATTAATATTATCATTTTTTTTTCAGCAATAATACAATAATTTAATTTCAAAAATACTGATTAAAATAAAAGTTATCACGTAATTAGTTAATTACTTAAATTATAAAAAAAAATTTATGTTATTTATTACAAAATAATGTTTCTATATGATGACAAAATCCACGAACACAATTTTGTTCTATCCGTTTTATAACAAAGTTATAAATCCACATGATAATGAATATAAGTAATGTAATAAAAACAATAGTATTAGTATATGAAACTGGTTGCAAATACATACTTAATATTATACAAATGATTACAAATATAGAATGCCATAATGATATTAGTGGGTTTATTACTGCTTTTTCATTGCAAATGTTCAAAGAAGTATTTATAACGTTCAGAAATTCTTTTTCAAGTATTAAACCTAAAAATATAAATAACATAATAAACATAAGAAATATAAAAAAATTTCTTACCTGTATCAATTGTAGTATTATTTTCAACATTCAATGAATTTGTTGATATATCAAATACTGCTTCTATTGGTTCATGATCCGAATAACTAAAATCTTTTTCTGGAACGCGATGTGGTAATGAATGTCTATGTTCATTTACAACTACCTAAATATTTCGTATAAATTTCTGTTAATCAAATCTATAACTATATTTTTTAAATTGTAGAATTTTATTGTATCTGTATCATTATGAATACAGCTAAATTGTTAAATAATATATATATATATATATATAAAATACTGCATTATGTTATATTATAATATAAGATTGATCAATTTAAATATTTTTTTATATTTTAATGATATTAAAACTTAAATTCTGTAAACATACTTGCATATCAGTTAATTACACAATTTATTTGTTATACAGGAATATTGAACATTTTAATTTTTAATACTATGTTAATCTTTAATCTTATAATATTAATGGATACAACCTGATAAAAAATAAAAAATAAACTTACTAAATTCTTTTTATTAAATTTGTACAGTATATAATCGATACGATCATTTACTTCATTCACATCTTTGTATGAATTTTTAGGATGAGAGTAAGTGTATTCAATACTATTGTTTAAACACTGAAACATAATATAATATTATTATTTATTAATAAAAATTAATAAGTTACACTTTATAACAACTAGAACCAGGACTCAGATTATTAAACATTTACTAATTATTATAGAATATTAATAAAAAAAACAAAATGAGCTATAAATTTTCATTTTTACAAGGGACTCCAATATAAAATTTAATACTGCTATTTTTTTGTATATTTGAAGTATTTTTGGCATTTTACCAACACATACAACTAATAACTATGATTTAATAAACAAAATGTTTCTGTAACTAAGTTTTTGTATTATATAAAATATATATAACTGAAAATAATCGAGATGTTCATAAGTTTACTATTGTCTGTAATTATAAATTTATTTTTAATACTATTATGTCATAATAATTTAATGTTGAATCTATAAATAAATATATTTTTTTTTTTAATTACCGCAGAATATGAGTCGATCAAGTTTGCACCTAAACATATTAACTTATAACAAATTTCATTAGGATTAGAATTCAGATCACCAGCTAATACTGCTAAATCAGAACCAGCAGATGTAACACGTATGAAATTTGCAGTTTCATAAGCTTGTAATACTCTGTGATTTGTGTATTTATCGTTTGATGCATTATAACAAGCATGTAACTGAAAATAAGACAAAGTTTAATTATAAAAATACATTTATGCATTTAAGTACCAATTATAGTATGCCAAACACTTTTCAAAGTTGAAACAAATTATATGCAATTCAATCATAAACAGTTTTATGAACTAGAATGTACACTATAAGGAGTAAAATTCAAATGAAACTATGTTTGGCAAAAAGTATTATAAATTAAAATTGATAAATTCAACTAAAAATTATTCTAAATAAATGCTTTAAAAAAAGCCTTTGGCATACTACTATGTACAAACTAGGTACCTATGAAGGTTATTGAAGTAAATAAATTATAAAATATTTATTATTTGTCATTAAATAATCATAAATATTATACTTTATTACATAATAATTAAAAAAAATATAAATTACATGTGTAGTGTATACATCTACAATAAAGCCTTTGACATTGATACGACATAAGCCAATGCCTTTTCCACCGAACCAATCTCCATGCCAAAACATATGTAAATAACCATTCAAAATAAATGAGTGATAATGGACATCAATTATTGGATAACGTGACATGATACACATTCCAGATCCTAACAAGCCACTTAAAAAGATAATAAAAAAAAAAAAAAAGATTTTTAGTGTGCTTTTATTTGTAAAATATTATAGCACAACTATAGTATATTATTACTAATAATAAATCATAAAAATTATTAAGAAATTTTAATTAAAAAATCTTTCTAGATTATGAAGAAAATAACAAAAGGAGATTATGATTAAATATTTGGTAAGAATAGAAATAATTTATGAATTGCTAAAAAAGGGCAGTTATAATTCATATGAAAGAGGTTTTACATAGATTTTCTATAAGTTAAAGGACTGAGAAAAAATAGATAATTTTATGGCAAAAGATTATGGCTTAACCATAATGTTATAAATAACAATAGGTAGTAAGTCAAGGAAAGAACTATAGATGAAAATCGAAAGATAAAATTTAATCCAAACATTTAAAAAATATAAACTCATAATGTTACAATTTAAAATATTTATTATTATTTTTTTTTTTTAGACTTTAGTAATAGGAAAATGTTAGTTTGTGACTGATATACCCAAATGGAGGTAGGTTAACTAATCAGTTGAAAATTACATTTATGAATACATAGGTATCCATCATAATTAACTTTTATATCATAATTTATGATAATAATTACTATTTATTTTAATTTTATAAGATCCACAAAAACAAAAAAAAAAACTAATATAGTAATATATAATAATAGTTTGTTAAAGTATTTTATCTAACATAATACCTGTGAAAATAATGTATATATTTAAATACACTATCACAAGATGCCTTTAAATATTTGTAATCATCTTCACACCATAATTCCTGTAGACACACAATATCATATCCATTGTTTGTTAAACTGTCAGCTAATGCGATTACTCGAGCTTTACGATCTTTGGATGCAAATTTCAAACCCCTAAAATTATATTCGTCTCACATAAAAATAAAATAATAGTAATCTGTAAGCAACATAACAAAAATCAAAATAGCAAATTGAAAATACCATATATTTAAGGTAAAAATACTGAGCTTCATGATGATAAGTACTTGGTATTTTTAGTAGTTCGGATAAATAAGATAATTAATGAATATTTAATAAACGCTTAAATTACTTAAAAGTAATTAAATAAAACTTAAATTTACAGTTAATTTCAGACTTATAATGTTAATTAAATTTGGTAGAGTGAGTAATTAAACTAAATGGAAATCAAAAATGATGTTAATAGTTCTAAAACACAGAAAAAAAATAATAATTCTGGAATATAGAAAAGAATTAACAATTAATAACAATAATAACTAATGCCAAACATCATGTACAACGATAAAAGAGTACAAAACACTTATGGTGATAACTGTCGAACAGAGCACTTATCAGTCAAGGTTTATTTAAGCTTAGTACGTGCTTTAAACTTTGCTTATCAGCTACCTCTAAATGTTACTTGTGGTTGTTCCACAGATTTATAAATTAAATATTATGTAAATATGTCCGTGGCTTGTGAATTATTCACAATCCTTATCACACAAATTTATAGTAGGCTCCCATGTAGTATTTGATAATAGTCCACGGTAAATTGGAATCAGCTGGCTGGGAATCACCTCACGAACAAAGTAACCAGTTAAACCAATCGCGAGGTTTTTGTAGTTGGCAACTATTTTATCGTTTAGTAAGAAAGTTGTATCAATGTATTATATATCATGATTTATCGTGCCACGTTGATTGTCAATGTCTTGTCATAGATTATAGACCACAAACATTAATATATAATATTATGTATTATAATAATGTCAAATGTCCTAAACATAATAGATTCAATTATTTTTTTTATTGTAATTAAAAAAAATATAACTATAAACTTGAATTTTTCTCCAGACATTTGTAATTGAATTTTCTTCTTTTTTCTGACTTAGGGATGATAACATTTATGTACAGTAATTTAAACTTCAAATGCACATAAAAAAAATTGTGTCTATATATTTGTATTTTGTAAACAGATATTTTTTATATGTATTTAAAGGAAGAAAATTGAAAATTGTATAATGCGTAGATAACATAAACATTTAGTAAAAATTGCAAGAAACTAATTTTATTTATTTTTGAATTGTTAAAAAAAAAAAATGATTATGTTGAACATTATTGGGGATTTTAATTGTTGACCTCCTAATGAACAAACTAGATACATTTTGCTACAAGTAACTACTCTCAAAATTAAAAATCAAATAATTTTTACTGCTTTGAAAGGTAATGACAGAAAAAAAACATTGTAAAATTAGTAATTTAAAATATTGTTAAGTTAAAATAGTTAAAATATGAGTATAAACAGAGGCCCCAAGTGTCTAATGTCTAGAGATTTAATGGATATTTAATCTGGGCTTGAGTACACTTTTAAATAATTGAGCTATCCCAGGTTTTTTTTTAAGCACTAAGAAAATATAAAAATTTAGTATTTAATACATTTGGAACATTTTAATTTGTTTCTATGAAACATAAACAATATTATGATTTATCGATTCTTGTAAATATATTAAAATATTAATTTAACAAAATAACAATAAAATAAGACTTAAATTAAAAATAAAACAGCTATAATAAAATCAATCGATTCACACACTCAAATACTAAATACATTTCTATACATTTCTGTACATATTCTCTCCTTGTTATTGCATATGATAAAAGTAATATATATTTATATAATATTATAATGTATAATAATTAATAATAGTATTTTCCACTCAACTAACACACATCACCAATATAACTGCATTGTTTGTCATGGTAGACAAAAAACAAAACAAATCATTTATTCCAACTTATCTTAAATGTGCGTATTTAATGACATTTTATAATGTTTAAAGTTTAGGTATATATATATTTTTTTTTTTTTGTTATATAAAAATAATATTAGATGTTTAATGTCAGTGCAGTATACTTTGTCAGTCAAGTGGGAAACTTCAATTAAAATTTTAAATTCTTAAATCTATGTGATTATAATGATTATCTGTGGAATAATGGAAGGGAATTTTAGATTGAGCGAGCTCAAAATTCTTGTAGAATGTATCATCAAAATATTATATCATCACTGGGCTCCCATTGATGGAGGAGGTGGCGATGGTGGATCCTGAAAATAAAAATATTTTTATTGATATTTGAAACATTAATAATATTTTTATTAGAACGCCACACTCCATGTGTTGTCTTCATCTTACATAATGTAGCAAATTTGTAGAATCTATTTTATGTTGTTAGCTTAATATAATACTATTTTAATACTAATAAAAGCCTAAGTGATGACCTAGATAATATTCTAATCTTTAAAATTGATAATATATAAATTTACTCCAATATTAAAGCTAATAACATAAAATAGATTCCGCTGAACACAAATTTGCTGTTACATAAATGTAAGATGAACTAACAGATGCAAATGTGACATCTTATTGAGTTATAATATAGTTCATACATCTGGTCCATTATTGTCAGATCTACCAAATGGTAATTTTTTAATAGTTTCCTCCTGAGCACGAGGCTGATGAGGACGCATAAAATACAAAGCCAAAGCAATAACAACCCAAATTCCAGTTAATAAGACGAAATTAGTATCTTCAGAATTTGATGACAATGGTCCATCCAATCTTTGCACTATAAAAATTAAATTGTATTTTACAATTCAAATTTAGTTACATTACATAGTTAAATCATAGAATATTAATAAACACAATAAATATTAGGTATACTCATATAGGTGTACTAAATTACTATATATTATATATAATACATAATAATTTTAAAGTAATTAAATAAGTTTGTGCAAGAATGCCAATTACTAAAAAATACTTAAATTTATTCATATAAAAATTTGTTGATTTAATTTAAAACAATACATAATACATAAAATTAACATTTTGTTGTTATAAAAAAAAAATGTATGAAAATACATTTTAAGAATAAAATATATATTTCTCAATGAGAAATTATTAAGATTAAAAACTTAAGACATTTTTTATTGAAAAGAACTGAAATTTCTTATGTTGTAAAAATAAAAATTTTCAATAAACCATTATTAACTTAGGTTCTAAATTTACCTGGTTCCAAGCAATCAATATCTGTGCATGCCGACTGTGACTGACGTAGCTACAACAATTTTTTTTTATTACTTGAGTACATGGATATTTTTTAATTTATACTTAGGTACCTACATTAAAATAAATTAAAAATGTATATATCTACATTATAAAAGTATATTCAAAATTGAATAATCAAGAAATGGTTCATTTTTATTAAAAGGTTAACAATAAACATTATTTTATGTGATTTAAAACTAGCATTTTTAATTTATAAACTTATACAAGTAAAATATTAAAAATATTAATTCAGTCTTCATTTGGTCATAATTATCTCGATAATTATTAAGTTTATTTATAAATGTTTATAAGTTGAGATATTCTATTGCTCTGCTCATAGTATATATTTTACAATAACAGCAGATATTTGTAAAATTTTAAATCTCAATTTTCCAATAAAATTATAAAAATGTTTTAAATAATTTATCAGTGTCAGACTATATTATGATCTTTATATATAACACTGTGGACAAAAGTATCTTGAAAAATTGTATTTATTAATCATGAATTAAATTAAACTTTTCAGTTGTGACCTCGATAATCATAGTTAATTAGGTACTTATTTATATTTAGTAATATTTAAGACAAATGTATTTAATTTTTAATTTTACAAGAATATTTTTAACACTTCATACTACTTACACAAAAGGATTTTTTTTTTAAATAACCAAGTTTTTACGTGTACTTAAATTCAAATACTTATATAGAATATAAATTAATAAAAACATTATATTATATCATAGTATAATAATATTAAATATTAGTTGGGTTTTATAGATAAATAGCATTATAGCAATGAGGTATTTTAATCGAAATTGATATAATTAATACTGTAATATTAAGTAATAGCTTATTTAATGGTAAAAATAAGATAAATCAAAAATAAATGAACTAGATAGGTATTAGGTTTATGTTATCAGTCAATGTTTATTTATTATAATATAAACACTTAAACAAATCAAGTTATAAATATTGTTTTTAAATTACATAATTACATTGTTTACTTACCAGTGAAAGCAGTCGTTGCATAGATAGCTCATGATTCCAAAAACATTCACACGGATCGTTATCGCTCATAGTAAAAAGTCAAACTTCAAAACCAATGTACTCTACAACAATAATGAAATCATATTAAAGAAATATTAGTTACCCTTGTCATTCGCTGCGATGTTCCCAATTTACTAAATTAACTGACACCACAGGTCGCAAACTAGGTATGTGAGCAATGTAATACGCGTATATTATAGGTACTTGACGTTACGTGTTACCTTTTTGTATTGAAATAATCCGAATTATTGTTATTAGAGTAACGGCTGTGAACACTAAACCAATAGGTACGTAATAATTCCGTGTTTAATATTATGTTTAACGGATTTCAATAATGAATTGCACATAGGAATATTTAACAGTGACACGACAGATTGGACTTATCACTAAAATACTAAATAATAGTTAATAATATAGTAATTAATAGAGAACACCACTGAACAAAGCCCGAATGTAAACACGGCTTATGATGTAAAAAACTATAGCATAACACCAACAAATAACAATATTTTATTATAATAAAGAATGCTACAATTTGTTGCCAGTTGTGACAAAGATAACAATCATAATAATATTATCTTCAAAACCTGGCGAACTTTGTCACGACCAGCTGATAAAACATCGTTTGCATAATACGACGTAAACATTGTAGGCGAAATCGTATCTATCTGGCATAATGTCAATAAATATGAAATAAGTAATTACGATACATCGAAAAAACATAAAACTTCATACGTGTACATCGTTCGTTTGTTATTATTGTTTATTAATTCTGGAAGGGTGGGGGCATTGTGTTCTATATTTGAGACATATTTAGGTGCACCTACTGCACCTATGTTATACCTATTGACTATTAAATTTCTAGATCGCGTTTTCTGACTAATTTAAAATCGACTTAATTGTAATTACGCGCGATCTGGCTTACGTCTACATAAGCATTTTTTGCACATTTTTTTTTTTCAAAAATTAAATCAACTTACCGCAATACTAAATAATTATTACTAGTAAAATAAATTTCACTGACAGACTCTTCGTCCAGAATCGTTTTTCGTGTACCTACGCAATGATTTATTATACAATTTAAATTTAACATAATCGTTATATTTTACAGCGACTTACTCAGTAAAGTTTGACGCTATAGTATGCTTAAAACCTAAACTGTGCAACAAAGTGAACACTTTGAAATTTCCTCCATCTTAAATGTAAAATAAATATATTTTTGTTTTGGTTCATTGATTAATGATTTACATAACTTTGAATAATTTATTTATCAAATTTAATAAAATAAATTGTATATACCACATTTTAAATATTCATAAGCTTAGAAGGAATTTGAAAGTATAAACCTTGGCCATAAGATAGCCATAAGATATTTATGAAGATCAAAATGTTTGTTTTATTATGTATATATACATCATTCGCGGTCACATGCCAGTTTAATATAATGTGTTCGTATTTATATAAAAAAATAATAGTAATAGTAATATAAGTACCTACATTGTACATACTAATTACCTACGCATCTATATAATTGTACTTATGTAAATACTGACTACAGTTACAGACAATCAGCTAGATAGTAGCGTAGTTATGATTTTACTCTGGGGGGGGGACATAATATATAATTTATTGGATAAATATATAGTGGGGGGCTTAAAACTATGCTCTTATAAGTTATAGCTTTATATTTATTATTATATCCATAATTATAAAATAATATGAGAATTTTATAATCTTATATTGAGTATAAGGTAATGCATAAACATTAAAAAAAAGGTTCTATGGGGGGGGGGGATCTATCACCATAATCAACTCCCACCCCCAATAACTACGCCACTTCGGCTAGGTGCCTAGGTATAAGTTACTTACGACTTATCAAATGGTGAACACTATAATAGGTACATCGTACATCATTATATTTTATTGAATACACTCATATGTCTCATAAGTTAAGATTGTTAGGTTATAAAAAAATCTTTATACGGCAATGATTTAAAGGTGTTACGAAGGGTATATACATATTAAAATTACAGTATAAGTTCACACTTTTAAGTGTAATTAAGATTGGTGAGGAAGGGGGGGATAAGAATAAAGTTTTTGTAATTCTTAATATTATTATAAAAAAAATAATATTGTTTGTAATGTGTAATTGCATTATTCCATAAATATTATGTAATTTTTTATTATTAACTTTTTTGTTTAACGTGCTACGTTACATTAATAATACGAATGTTATACCTTATTAGATTATGAGTTGTGATTTGTACATATAGGTCATAGACACTTTCATAGACATTGGGCATTGAAATGATACCACAGATGGTATAACAAAATTTTCTTTTATACCAACTGAGTATATATTATATTTATTATTCAAATATATTCTCGTATACACAACACAAGTGAAAAAATACGAGAACACAATCTTGTTAATATACGTGTTATACTGCTTTCGAAAGCGCTATTTACAAAGTAGTTAAAGTATTTAAATTTGAAATTTTTCAAAAGAACGGCGCTTTTTTAGTATTTATGATTATAATATGATACATCTATTAATATTCAGGATATTTATTGATATAATGATAAAGTGTCAAGTGCGTGTATTTTTCACGTATCATTGTATCGATAGATGGTTCTAGTGTCTTATAACACTTATATACTGTAGAAACAATTAAATGAACTATTCCTAGTAATAGTAATAATCTAAAAACTTCACAAAAATACAAATTACTAAAATATACTTAATTTATTAAATTAATTAGTTGGCAGTTAATTAATGGCAAGTTAATAGCAACTAAACAAAAAAATCATATTTTTTTTTTGTTTTTAAAATATTTAGTATACAATGTAGAATTGTAGAAATATATTCTTTTTACAATAATTATAAAGATGTATAAGGGTGATAGTAAGTAGTCTTGATAGAAAAATCCATCCAATGATAAGATTTCATGGTAATGAATATGCAATGGTTTTTAGTCATATTTTAAAAGTTCTCGGCACCATTTATGTTTAAAGTTTAAACAGTCACCAGGGATGTTAGGAAAAGTAACAAAAGATAAACTTGAGATTAGAAGATTACGATGGTTGGATAGGTTTTAGTAAAAGCATTTATAGAGAGTTTTGATTTTACATGTTGCACAGTTGAAATAGACTGATAATAATGGAACGTATTGTTTGAGACATAGAAGGAAGCTTTGATTATTTGTTTGATGCATTTGAATTGAAATATTCGGATTTTGTTTAAATTTGATGACTTGGTTTAAATATTAGTTTCAATAGAAGTTTATGTATGAGTATTTTATAATGTTGAGATTCATGTGTTTAGATGTTAGAAATATAAAATAAAAATTGAAGTTAATAATTATTTCTAACAATAACCTTTTAAAATTAATTCTTATTAAAATAATTAATATGCATCAATATTTTTTAATGTATTTTCACATTAAAAATACATTATTTATTTATATGTTTGAAATTATTAAAATAACAATTTTTATTTTTTTTTTTTTTTTTTGTGAGAATACGATATAATCACTTAAGTATCTATTTAAATATTTTTGACATATTATTTAAATGTAAAATATATTTAGGAAATTAATTTTAATGTTATTTTGTTAATAGGCTTGTTTTGTTCAATCAAAGAAAAATAATTATAGATTGTTAATTTTAAAATCTATCATCATTCATTTTTTTTTTTGCAATTCGAAATTCGAGTGAAATTATTTTTATAATGCGTTACATTTAGGTTTTACAGTATGAGCTTTTTAATTTTTTGTTATTTAAATCTATTTCCGGAGCAGTACTACCTACATTATCGGTGGAGCTGATGAAGGGTCGCGTGGGGTGCGACATTCACCTTATGATTGCAATATTTGACTTTCAAAAGGCAGTTGACACATAAACCCTCAGTAAATTTGTTTGATAAAAAAATTCGGAATTTTTAAATCTAGTCGTCAATTATAAAAACTACCCTCCTATGAATATTCTTAAGATCATCTTTTTCTAAATTCTACGTAGTTACGTAACCAAACGTATTTACTATTTTTTAGTTTACATTACATCATCACAAGTGCACATGTAAATGCGTCACTGACCTATTTTAATAATTAAAAATTGTATTTAAAATGGTAATTTTTTATTTTTTCTTCTAAAAATGCAGATTATTAATAGGTAAATGTTGAACAAACCTAAAATTTTGAGCGTTTTTATTCGTTTTTTGGATGCAATTATTTACCAAAAACTATTGTCTATTGAGAATATAATTAAGATATTTAAGTAATTTGTTATAACATTTGTGTAGGTTATGTGTAGGCTGATTTATGTTAAGTTGGCTATTATGATACATTTTATAACACGTAGGAACCTAATTAACTAACTTAAAATTTTATTGAAAGGTTATCATTTTGTTTTATTAAGCATAATTATTTGAAATTTTGAAATTAAAATATTTAATTACCAAATTGTGGTTATTTTTAAGTAGGTATAAAGGAATCTAAGAATCTACCTTAGTGGTTATATATATTAATGTATATAAACATATAGGTATTAGACATATATAGTTAATAGGTATTTTATTAAGTCATTACCTATATAGAAGACATATTATGATTATGAGTTATTAATTATTAGTTGTATTGTTATAACACTATTGCCGCTTAAGATATTTAAAATTATTTTATTAATATTTTATCATTTTCAGTATTTGATATAATATACTATTATATTATACATTTATAATTTTATACTTCAGTTATAAAAACATAAAATATTTTCATTATAAAGCTTATTGAACTAAAATAATTTTAGATATCTATTATTTCATAGTAAACTTTTAGATTTCCTGAAGTCCCCATATTGATTGGCTTCTTCTCTTACACCGTCTGTCTTTATCTTTTTATAAATATTAACCTTTCCCTTGTTCTTATTGTAAACATTATACTTTATAGGATTGTACAAAAAAAAACTTTTAGATTTTAGATTTTTCAAGTATTAAATAGAAAATTGAAAAGCTGTTGTAAAATATAGATAATTGAAAAGAGTTATATTTTATTTAATTCACTAATTTTTGATTCATATAATGTAGAAGCAATATTCTTAAGATTAAAATTCTAATAATTTATTTAAGTATTTTTATAGTTATTAAATAATATAAGTACTCTATAATATATATTATATATTTTATTATAATTTATAGGTGTAATATTATAATATTTAAATTCTTAATTATTAGTCATATGTATTTTGTAGTTTTTTTTAAATATATCTAATTAAAATGCCAAATCGAAATTAGAAAATTACCTTAAGATTGAAAAACTGGTCAAAAATTCAACAGACTTTTGAATGTTTCGGAAAATATCAGAAAACTGAACGAATTCAATTTTATGTTATTATTCCAATAGTTAAAAATTATTATTTGTATACGTGTAATTTTGCTTTGTCACAAAAAAAAAAAAAAACATCCCGCCAGCCTAAATTATTAGCGAAACATCACGCAAGCGCTGCAGATGATACGGTTCTGATTGGTCGACGCGTTGTGAAATGTACGAAACCACCGACAATATTATTTTGTCAAATCGCGCGCCTTATTTAATCTTCACAAACACACGACGTCCTATTTACGCGGGTGTGCTGATGCTTCGGGGCCGGGTATCCAACCAGCCGAAAGGCACCAGGTATAATATTACACATTATTATTACAAAATATTATGTTTAAATAAATTAATATTAACTGATACATACTTAATTTATGATTTAAGCATTTTTTATTTAAATGTAAATAACTATAAAAATATTAGGTGTGGAATTGTGTAATAATATTGCGTGATTTAAACGATAAAGTTTAAATTTTTTTAACTTACAGGTAGCAGGATTATTTATAAATATATGATAAATTTGTATCAATTTTAAACAATCAGTTTTATTTATCATGACAAAAAAGTTTGTCTATTGATTCAAAATAAATTATAAACATTTCTTTGAATTTTAGACAAAATTATCTCATAAAAATTAATTAATGTTGTATACTTATAATGTGAAATCAGCTACTTTTTTAAACACATAAATTATTTCGGATTACTTTATTTTTTATGTACATATGTTTTGAGTAAATGTTATTATGTTAAGATCATTTTTTACCAAATCATTTATACCTTGTAATTTTTTAATAATTATTATTTTAAGGTAACAATAAATTGAATAACAGTTAGGTATCTAATAAGTACTGGAGGAATACAAATTCAGTAAAAATAAATATTCTAAAAACCATTATTGTTAAGCTTAATTTAATTTATTGAGTCTTAATCATATTACATTTTATTAATTCTATTTTTATGTATAATAATGTTCTATTGTGGTTGTGGAAAATGTGATTTATTTTTACAACTTAATTTTTCCGAAATGTTTAAGCATTTATCAGTCTTTAAACATTTTCTTCATTAAGTAAATACTCATAAGTCATAAAATAATAAGAATATTTGAAAAAAATTACATTAAAGGTATTGGAAAATATTACTTTCAAACAGATAAGTATGTTTAATTTTTTAATTTTTAATTTTTTTTTGCGTATATTTTACTTCTATCTCTTGCATTTTGTATACATGTAAAATTTATAATCCTATTCTATTCTTTTATAAGATAAATTTAGAAAATCGGTTAAAAATGATTTCAAAATTTCATATTGTCGCACTATTTTATTTAACTTGTATTATCCCCTGTTTATATTTAACTGCTACTCGATAAAATTTCATGGTCGTTTAATTAAAATATTCAATAGTTTCTAAATAGGTAATTAGTCAATCTCGGAGTAAAATATTATATACGGAAATGTTAAATGTGTACGTGAATGGAGCATATACGTTAGATTATTGGTGTAATTCAATTATAAACGTAATATATTGGCGTTCAAGGTATCGATATTGCTCAAGTTTTAATTAATTTTCACATGAAAATTATATCAATGGTTAACTAATGATATTTTAAATTAAAATAATATGAGATAATTAATTTTGTGTTTAATAATGTGATTTGATATATTTTAAACTGTAATGAAAAATTTTAAATACAAACAAATAATACTAGTAGATATTAAAAATAAAAAAAAATATATGAAAGTAAATGTTATAAATAATCTATATTGTAAATAAATAGGTAAATTGATACAAAATTTTCAATGTTGGTATTAAAATTAAATTTGTTTATTTTGTATGGTATTACTTATTAGTTATTTTAAAATCAAAGTTTAACTATGATATCAAACATAGATACCTATTAGATTTATTATTGGCTGTAGGAGTACAAAAAATAAACAATTGATTATATTTTTTGGTTATAAAATATTATGACAAAATATATCGATTAAAAAAATTATTTACTTTTTAAAATGTGCATGCATTGTTTATAATAATTAATTTTATTAGTTTTATATTATTTTAACATTCATAGGTTTACCATGTTATAATTTTAGTTTGTTTGGCTTGTTGGAAATATTATAATCTTAAACATGACGTGTGCATTAGTGTATCAATAAGTAACATTATACAATTTTTGACTAAAGAATATCTAACGGTATTTTTCAATCTCAATAGTTCTAATATACGGTAATATGAACTTTGGATTTACTGAAGTAAAAATATTCTTCAGAAATCAGAGAAATACCTCTCTATACAGGCATTATATATTTTATTCTCTGTGGTTTCTCGTAGTATCTGTATATTATATTTATATACTTTAAAATTTATCGATTAAATGATATTTGCTAGTTTAATATATATAATATATATATTATTATATTGAAATATTTAATTCGAAGACGTGGTTAATCCATTATTTATATATATAATTTGCACGTTAAATTTTTTTTGCTGGTGTCAATAATTGAACACGTTGATTAAATACTCAATGACAGATTAAGTTGAATGCTCTCATCTCACGTGTGTATATACCATAATATATATATTGGTATACCATGTTATATTATTATTTTAATATTTTTTTGTTCGGTATATTAGATAGGTTTAACAGCTACCACGTCGAACTTGATGATAATGAAAAACGAACAAACATAATAATATGCGTTTACGTGTGTGTACAATAGGCTTTATGTTTTCCTACTTTGGCCACGGGCATTGTTGTTTGATAATTGTTGGTTAATTAAATTGCAGTGAACGCGGGCACCGGGTCCAGTATACTCATAATATAATGTGTCGACGACAGTTCAATCACGCTAGCTAAAGCTTTCATGTATCATCCCAACGCATACATAATTATTGTTGTATACCCTCTATCGTCGTTAAAAAAAAAAAAAAATGGATTTTTATAATATGGTGTATAATATTTAAGTATAATATACATTGTTCAATTATTGCGGTGCGTATTGCAATCGGAATTCGTTCAATAAAGCGTAAAAAATAAAAATAAATCGCCTGTCTCCAAATAATAATTTAAATATTCGCGTTCGTAGTTAATATTGTCTGCGATACAACATTGAAAAATTAAAATTTATATTCTGCAGGAGAGCTGGTGGATAGTTCAGAGACGCAGTTTGGGGGGGGGCGATCGTACAATATGGTCACGGACGACGAGGACGGCGGTGTCGGAGCCAACACACCGCCGGCGGTCGCGCTGGAGCGGCGTAGGCGACCGGGCAGGGAACAGTGGTCAAATAAAACGGATTTTCTGATGTCGGTTATAGGATTCGCCGTGGACTTGGCCAACGTTTGGCGATTTCCGTACCTGTGCTATAAGAACGGTGGAGGTAAACTTTTATATTTTATATACACGCGTATGTTATAATATTATGGTGTGTTTTACTATGTACAATATATACTATATTATGAATAATTTAATATTATTTAATAATATAGTATACCTACTATACTCTATTGCATGCAGTTGACGAGAATTACTTGAATACGTCAATGACGTATTATTTGATGAAGGGGCTTACAAGTCCCCTCCTCTCGTTTGCTTTAATAAATATACATATTACAATTATTTGTGTTGTCGTAAACTTTAGTTATTGGCATTTCCGGAAATTCCCGATTTAGGTATTGTTGGGAATTCCTGGGAATGGCCTATGGAAATATTTCTCTTCAGGATCGTTTCTTGAAATTTATGAGAGCGCTATCTCTAAGTAACAATAGTTAACAAAACGTTGACCATCTCGGATCAGAAACATTATTTTTTTACACAGTTGTAGTAGGTAGATCATTGAATTCAAATTTAACGAATCCATTACAATCACTTTAATCAATGTCGAGATAAGTAATAGCCAATAGGTATACACTTGAAATCTACTGTACAACAGGGCAGTATAGACCTTACTTGTTCGCTTTTTTTTAACATTGTTTCAATAAAAGCTTTTTTCAGTGCAACATATTTTTACATACAGTTATTGGTTAGTTGGCGTTGTTGTTCCATCTTCCTCTCATTTGCCATAATTCACTTTTTTTTTTTGAAGTTATGAACTATAAGCAATTTCATATAAATCATCTTTATAAAAACCATAAGCTGGTTCAATTTCATAAAAAGTACTACTGTTTACTTTGGAAGGTTATAAAACAAGAGAGTAAAGTTAAAATGTATGAATTTGATTTAAAAATTTTATTAAAAGAAAAAAACAAGTCGACTAAATATGAAAAATGTAGTTAGCGCAACAGTAATAATCATTAACAATATTACAAATATATTAGTTCTGTGATTTTGAATTGGCAATATTCTTGAAACTATACTATGTATAAAATACACTTTTTCTAAAATTTTACTACCATAATAAAAAGAATTAATTTAAATTAAACTTAAATTTTTTCTATACTTTTTACGACAACAGCAGGTGTGATAATGTTATCTATTATCGTAGTAAAGGTGAAAATTGATAATTTAGATACCATAGCTGTTTCTAACAATCTAACTATGTTAGGTATAATTTAAATGATTTTTTTTTTAAAATACATTTCTAAGGGGACTTGTCCCAATACAGACTATAATTTTAAAATTATGATATTTAAATAAAAGACTGTATCTAAATAAAATTTATGATAGTGTTGAGTGTATTATAAATATACTTAAAAAATTTGACGCCTTAAAATGTTAGTCCTATTGTCAATTAATGACAAAACTGTAAATTAAATAAGTGAATATAAATTTACATACAGGAATTAATTATATATCATTTATATTATATAATAATTAATAATATTTTCATATTACGGACAAAAATAATTATATTTTAAGAAATAATTAATATGGCCCTAGTTCAATTAAATGTAAGAGACTTCAATGAAATCACGAATCTGTCGTATACTTTATATTAATGCAGTTTCGAAGCTGGTAGATACCTACGTATTACTGTAATTTTATACTTTGGTTTTAATTCCAAAGGTTAGTCTTTTTATTTTTTTAAAAAGTTACATATTATAAATGATATAAGATCAAGTGAGAACTTTTTTTACTGTAGTATAACGTTTAAGTTTAGTTTTGTAAGAAAAAGAATAATTATTATATGTTTAGAATATTTAGATTAAAACAATTTGAATAACAAATATATAAGTTTATTAAAAAAAAATATATTCTCCTTGGTCAAATAAAAAAAGATATTTTAAAAACATAATATTGTTACGTAATAGTTAAAATTTTTTTTTTTTTACTCAATAATTTTCAAATTTAAATAAAAATAAACTATTTAGTGATGTCTGGTGTAATAACTTTTTTTATGAAAGGAAAACTCAACAAAGATTGTATTTTTCGAATCCTTAGGAATTCACATTTAATTTTTGTATTTTATATAATAAATTATTTTAAAATGTATTTATATAAAATCGAATTTTATAGACAGTTATTATTATAAAAAGTACAACTCTCATTTCAACAACGTTTAATTTATCAATAGATACTATATGAATATGTAACATAATTGTGCTTGTTAAAATGGAATAATAAAAATTGAACGGAAACCTTTACTTTTGTGGCCTGGATGAAAAGCAGGGTATTTTTTATGTAAGCTTCTTTCCAAGAATCTTGCAACGGTTAAGTATAAAATACTCGGGAAGGGAAGTAAAATCTGAACCGTTTAAGACGTAATACAAAATAAAAAGAAGAATGTATATCAAAAGAGCGAGTTCACCGGAACTGATGACAATTTTCTCTCTCGATCGCCTTCTCTAACACGTATTTCATTGACGGGCACATTTCAGTAAAAAGGTTTTGAAATGTTAAAATGTATTTACACCTCTTACATTACTATTATTTATCAAGATAAAAAAATTTAAACGATTGAGTATTTTCAAATAAAAAACCATTACCTACCTTTTAGTTTTACAGATAAGAGGAAGGTAATTTGTTTCATTAGTGAACTTATTCATTTATAAAATATGAAAAATAATTGATTTTTATGTATTGAGTTTAATATTTACTGTTCAAAATAGGAAAGTAATTTTATACATTTTCATCAAGTGTACTGTAAAAATTAAATTGTTACTATTCGGGATTCAAAATATTTTATTTATAAGAAGTTAATTAATAATTTAAATATAATTATTAAAAATTGTGGCCTGTAGGTACAGTAAGCTGCCAATGATTATAGATTTGAATGAGTATTTTAAATTTGTATTATATGAAGTATATACGTGTGTCACGGTTTTTGAAAATCATAGAAGTTGTTAATTGTTTTTTGAAATTAATATATGATTTATGACTTATTTGTTTTTATACACCCTGAGCAACACCAGTGTACATAATTTTCCAATTAATCCGTCCACACAGAATCACTCTATCATAATTATTATTAAAACTGAAAACAATTTATTAGTTGATGCAAGTAATAGGCTTAACGATAATTTTCTACCTCTCAAAAAATGTAGCAAGCTATTATAATGCTGTGTATAAACACTATAAACACACAATACCTATACGTATTTATTCGTCAGGTGTACGTCAGTATACGTGTGTTCAAAGAAGACGCATTACGTACATTTACATATTATTTTATCGATACAAATTCGATTTTTTTTTTTGTTCAAAACTAGATTGACGTTTTTCTAATAAAATCCACTAAAATAGTTGTACATATCAAGTCATCATCACTCATAAATCTCATCATCGATGTATATTTGGTTTTGGTTTTATTCATAGGTATCAAATAAAAATAACAACTATAAACTCATAAATTGTCATATGAAACCTGTGTATCGTGGCTTACCTACGTAATTCATTTTTTTTTTTTAATATGATAGTAATTAAGGTTTGTTTGCTAAATTCATTCGTCATCATACTTGTAATTCGTATTTTCATCGTTTGTTATGTTAATTGTAATGTTTTTTTTTATTAATTTAAATTGTTTTATCGTCTAACGTGTACATTTTGTACATTTGCGTATGCATGTTCAAAATAATCGTTTTCATGACACAATAATTATGTATATATATATATATATATATGAGTGAGTGCGTGTGTGTATACATGTGTTTACAGACTATTGTGTACAGTTTTAATTGTTTTGAACGTTATTGCTGATTTAAATCCTAATCATCTATGCCTACACGTATGTTCTCAATGTTTGTAATAGAATAAATATTATATTAATCCGTCTAATGTACTTTTCTCACAACGCAGAGTGTGCCACGGCTAATACAACTTAATAATAGTCAAAGATAGGAATGGGAAAGTTATCAAAAATATTTAACTTGAGATGTAATTACTTTAGATTAATATTCAAACGTTAAGCTATAAGTTAATAATTAACAAACAATCGTTTTTTTTTTTTTTTAAATTTAACTGTAAAAGTTTAAAATGTATACGAAGAAAATATTATTTTAATTGAGCTGATAAGACATTTGATAAATATATTAATTTTAATTACTATTTAGATTATATACATAATGATTGTGTACCTTTTTAATTTGTTTAAATTATAAATAAATGTTTTTTTTTTAAATGCATCTCATATAATTTTTTTTTATAGCACAATTTTAGCCGTTTAAGTAATTAGAATTTCATAAAATAAATTATTAAATTAAGGTATATTTATTTTTGTGATGTATTTAAAATAACTTTATTTACGTATATTACTTAAACATAATAATTGTAAACTAATTAGCTTTAAATTACTGTAAAATTCTTTTATGTGGGGTTTTGTATTACATTTCCAAGGTTCTTGAAACACTATAAAAATATTGTTTACATGTATAGCAAAATAAACTAAATAAAAAATAAATTCAAAAAATTCAAATGCAAATTAAATAGCCTAAAAAAATCTAGATATTTTTCTATAGATACTAATACAATTTTTTACGATTTATAGATCTATAACTAAAAATTAACATAAATCGTTTCAAATAATGAATCATAATTTTACACGTGGGTATATATCCTATGTTCTATACATTTGGATTTTAATTGATCATATTGCATTAAAAATTCTACCTTTTTTAATAATATACAACAACTTTATCATTTATAAATCAAAAATAATTTTTAAAAAATAAAAAATTTCAAAACGTACAAAATAAACAAAATATTTTGAAAGTTATATAGTATTTATTAAATGTTTAGATGAATATTTAAAGTCTTTACAGTTATTCATTTTTTAATTACAACCAAAAACTATTTCAATTCTGTCAAGAATTGACAGAAACCACTATCTAAATTTAAGATTAATGCTTTATTTTACCATAAAAAGTGTCAAGACACAAAAAAAATTTTAAAACGATGATAATTATTTAACCAATACATTCATTGATTTGTCAGAATTTAAAAAATGAACCATTTAACATTTCACTAAAAATATAAATATTGGAAAAATTTATCGGGATACATGATATATTTATATAACTTGAGAGTTTAATTGACTTCTTTAGCTATTTCTCAAATTCTTAATCACCAAAGACATAATTACATGAAATGTAATTGTTATTTATCATAAAAATATAAATATTTTCGTGATAATAATTTTATTACAATATGAAATTCCGTTATAATAAGATAAGGTACAGAGATAAGTAGTGCGTAATGGCTTTCCGAAATAATAAAATCACAATAATCTTAATAAAAATTAAATGTTATAGTAAATTTGTTTGTAGATTATAGCACAGGTTTTTACAAATTAATTTTCTAAGACTATTATGTTCAACAAAGAAGTATTATCTATCAGAATTTCATCTCGTAAATATAATAATTCCACTCCAATAAGAGGTTTATCATAATATTGAAAGTACTTTAATATCTTGTTCCCACGCGGTGTAAGAAAGTCAATGGAATCACTTAAGTGCAGAACGAACAATAATTGTTCAATAGATTATTTTTTATTTCTTACCCAGAGGAATGAGACAGATTTAAAACTCAGGATTTTATTTATTATATAATATTTTAGATGAATTGAAATATAAATGCATTATTCCAATAACTTATGATTTTAAATCTAAAATTCTACATTGAATTCAAAGTTGATTTTATTTTTCAAAAAATAAATTAGAATTAAGCCTGTAAATTAAAATATATTGAGTTCAGTAATATTATTGTTCTTGTCTTAAAATTGGTAAATTTGGTAATGTGTTGTCAATGAATTAATATTTTAGAAAATAAAGAATTTAAATATTATGCATTATCTAACTTGTGAAATAAAAGAAAAATAAATAAACATTTTACAGTGCAAAATTAAGTAATCTTGTAGTATTTTCTTTTTGATAAAATTAAATTTTTATTCTTAAATCACCTTCATTTAATCTCTTACACGAGCTCTAAAACGTATACATTTTTTCCTTAATTATAAATCACAATCGCACAAAAACACAAATAAGTTCTCAACAAATCATCAACATTTTAATGCGAATAAGTAAAATATATAAAGGTAGGTAGAATACCCGTGTAAAAATGTTGAATACATTTATTAAGTTTTAATTTACCATTTTAAAGATGTCGAGCGATTTTAAACTGTGCCAGGTATATGGGCATCCGTATAGCTTACTGAGATAATGCTGAATAATCTGAAGACCATGATTTACGTTTACACCTTTTGATTTTCGATATGCCTAAAGGTATATTAATATATACGCATAGACTGTGCGATTTATCTGCTGTAATGAACCATTTCCGTGTGTTCGAACATTATTTCCTGCCGGTAACAAAATTTTCTCATTTCCCGCAGGAAGTCCTCTTTGATCAACTATATGAGCTACTACTGATCTGTATACGAATCACTGGCTGTAAGAGTTTTGCATATAATTTCCATATACTCTGCCACCAATTTTTTTTCAACGATTTGTCGATAGATTTACTGGGTTTTTGTTTATTGCAGCCCGTTGTATAATTTATCATCTTTCACGTTCGGTGTATAGTATAATAAATAAAACGAATAAAATACGGCCGCACGTGGGTACATCGTGGCTGGGCTTTTAAACTTAAAAATATCAATAATGATTATATTATACTACGGAGTGTGTCGCCAACGGCCCTACTCTTGTAATAAAATCACATACGCTGTATATTTTCGTAATTCTGGTGCAAGTGAAATGTACAGAGTGGACCAAAAGTCATGGTCTGACAAGTACATTATGGATATGTCATGTACCACGTTATTCATAAATCACTTTTGTCATATGTGTTACTCAGGGTGCCTATTGTTTTAAAATACTCCGACATACTTACCCACCTTATGCTCACTACTATGGGTCATATTAACTATTTTTGACGGAAGGAAATAAAAATGTGACGGCTAATTAACGTGGCATTCGTTTGAAAAATAAAAATGTGCTGAGTAATAATATTCTCGTTATGACCGGCCGGCAACCTTTGACTGCGGTGAAAAAACTAGTGTCAACTTTCATACTCACATATTAACTATCTATAATCAAATACTGGACCATTAATTAGCTTACAAGTTAAAGTTAAGTTGCCTATAAAGTTGTATTTTAAAACTTTTAACTTGAAAAATTAGTTCATTTTATAGTTAACTTAATAACTTAACTAGATAAGTAATTCATTACAACCACTTGGCTATTTCCAGTTAATTTTAAAAATAATATATTAAATTAAAATCCTGCATATACATACATGTATAATTGTAGTTTAAATATTTGGAAAATATGCGAATACAAATATTTTTTATATTTGTTTGAAAATCAAAGAAAATATTCGAATAAGTTTTGAATAAAAAAATATATATAATTTTCAATTTGAACAGCTTAGATTTGATAATTTAAGCAAAATTTTCTAATAACAATTAAGAAACTTTCAAAGCAACTTATGCGCAATTTTTTTTATAAATATTTCTAGATCAAATTTTGACAAAATTAGATACCTATTTAAATGAAAAATAAAGATTTTTGTTATTTTATTATAACTCGAAAAATACTATTCGTAGAGACTTTAAACTATTTTGCGTTATGTATATTATTATTTTTCGAGTTATAATAAAATAACAAAAATCTTTATTTTTCATTTAAGTAGGTATCTAATTTCTACAGCTATTATAATTGTTGTAATGAATATGCGTCATTAATTTTTTACCAATATTAGTTTAACCGTATACTGATATCAATATATAAGTTACTAATAAAAATAAACATAGTCTAATCCACCATCTTCGCTAAGAATCGTTATTAGTATTTTCAATTATTTATTATTGAATTCAAATAACACTTATTACTACAGTGATTTACTGAACGATGAGCTACCTACACTCGTCATCTACTTCCAAAAATTTTTATTTTAATACATGACTATATTTCATTTTTCATATAAATTGAATTCAGTCGGTTAATTGATTTAATCAATTTTACTACTAAACAGAATGATGATATTATTATAGCGTTAATAGTTATTACTTATTACTTTATTAAATTTAATGCAATATTCACATGGCCTTTGTTATCTTCCATTTATTATTACTGATTTAACTTTAATTATTGAGAAGTTGCCTTTACTTCTATCACTCGTTATACACCTAAAATATCTTTAATAATGTATGATGTATTATATTGAATTTCAATCAACTTTGTCATACAGATCAAAGGGCCTTTACAGTTTACACTTATGGTTTACATTATCCATATAGACAAGGTATAAAAATTAAATTATTTTCAGTATATGTGATTTTACTTATTTATTTATCTGCGAGTATTGCAAATGAATATGCCTAGAAGCTATTTATATATATATATATAACAGATATAGGTATATAATACAATTTATAGGTAAAAAGACCAGAAATAATAAGTATTAATATTATTTAAATTTTTTTAAATTTTTATTCCTTTATTTTATTTTTAATTATTATTTTGTTTCAGTTATTTCAAACAATAATAGACTTAAAAAAGGGGAATTTTTAAAAGTTACCGTTTCAAAAATCTTAGTAAAATAAAATTAGGTAGTAATAGTAGCTTTAGCATTTATCTATAAATATTTTTATTTGTCAAATAATATTGATTAATAATATTAAAATAACTATTGCTTAATAATTTTTGTCATAATTGATATCCGTTCTAATTCCATTGTATGCAATGAAGTTATGAATCTATATTATCAATATGCATACGAATCATTGATAATTTAAACGATTAAGTATGCTAGTAAAGCTTTTAAAAATAAAATGTGTTTATAAATATTTAAATCATAATAGGTAATAAATATTAATAAAAATGAATAAGGCCAACTAGTTACATTACGTATTTGATACTATTATCATAGTTATGTAGTCCTCATCACCGCAATAATAGCCACAGTATGTGTAATGTCAATGTAATATTGTTTTTAAGACAATTCATTTATTTTTATCAAACTTTTTATGTATCCTAAAATATGTGTGAGAATAATTTCGAAAGACAATTAAACTACAAGTATTGAAATTTTTTTATTGAACATTAAAAATGGGATGTATAATAATACTATGTACTTTTATTATTATAGACTATAATTTATAGTCATTACGCTATGCTTTAATTTTAAACCTTTAGTCTTTTGAAAATATTATGATAGAGTTATATTTAATTTTCTATGCATATATGTAGTAATATTGCCTATGTTAAATGCCTGTAAGTAAAAATAAATAAAACTATAACTTTAAAATTTTTTTTTATCATTTTTATATGATTGTCATTTTTTCAAGGGGCGTTTTTAATTCCTTATTGCACTATGTTGTTGGTTGGTGGAATTCCTTTATTCTATATGGAATTAGCCCTTGGGCAATTTTATCAAACTGGAGCAATAACATGCTGGGGTAGGCTAGTACCATTGTTCAAAGGTAAGTAATCATTTTTTTTATAGTTTATTGAATACTATAAGACTGATTTTCAATAATAATATTTTATTTATGAATTTAGGCATTGGTTACTCGGTCGTTTTGATTGCATTTTATGTAGACTTCTATTACAACGTAATCATAGCATGGGCATTGCGATTTTTTTTGGCTTCATTTACGAACATTTTACCTTGGACCACCTGTGACAATGACTGGAATACAATGTACTGCCAACCGGTAAATTCTATTTTATTTACCTACATCTAAATATAATTTATTTTAAAACTCTTTCTGTTTTTTTCTATGTCTGTTTATAAATATTTAGTTAGTTGTAATTAAATTAGGTTTTACCTGTATAATACAATAAATTTGTATATATCCATTTCATTAGATTTTGTTAAACTATGATTGTATAGATGAAATGAAAATATTGTTGTATTAATGATACATTAATTAATATTAAATATGTATAAACTAAGTTCATGATTTTTAAATATTAGTTAACAATATGGTCAAATGATTCAAGCTTAAACTCAATAGATAACATTACAGTATTGGCTAATGATTCCCGCTTAGCATCTGCTTCTTCGGAGTACTGGTTGTAAGTAATTTAATTTAGCATAGTACCCACACTTAATAAAAATTGTTAATTTTTTAGACGTAGAGTGCTCGAATTAAATCATAGCGAAGGTATTCATGATTTGGGATACATTAAATGGGATATGGCAGGATGTTTGTTTTTGGTTTACCTTATATGCTACTTCAGTTTATGGAAAGGAATATCTACTTCGGGAAAAGTTGGACGTTTTGTTTATTTTTATTTTTATATGTATAGCCTATTAATTCATAAGAATATTTTGATTATAGGTTGTTTGGTTTACTGCATTGTTTCCATATGTAGTATTAATTTTTTTACTCATCAGAGGAATTACTTTACCTGGTTCAGCACAAGGAGTTCGTTATTATTTATATCCAAATTTTTCTATGATTGCAAAACCAGAGGTAAGATTATTTATTTATCCAGTTAAATTTATTTCATAAATAGTTCCTTATCGTTTAGCACAGTAAATATTGATATCAATATTATAAAAATATATAATACTTGAAGTATAAATAAGTATAATTTTATTTATTTACAAATGGTATCAATAAAACATTTCAATATAAGTATATATTATAATGATTGACTTAAAATATTAAGTTTAAGGTGTCTGTAAACAATCCGTGATAAAAGGTTTAGAAGATATGGATGCTATAATGTTAATTTACAGTAAAAATATAGGGATTCTGTACGATCACAGAAATACATGATACTCGTTAATTAATGGTGTTTCAACTCTAAGTATTTAAAAATCATATACTCTTCAAGTGAATTTTGAAATTGCAAAAATCAGAATTTTAATAAATATATAATTAAAGCATAAAATAGATGAGATATAAATGTATAATACGTATATCAAAATTTTATCTGAATTTTAAATAGTTATATATAACGACCAAACCAAAAACCTAATATTTGAATAAAGCAAATACTATTATTTTAAATAATAGTATCTAGTATCTGTTTTCGTCTATAACATTTTTCTTCTAATTGGACTTTTTACTTTTTAATTGTACCTTCGTGGATGTTTTATACTACGAGTATAATGAATTATATTTGAATTGATAGATAACAGTTAAATTGATTTAAATACTAAATATAGGCAATCGATCTAATTCCACCAAGATCTTACTAGTTGACCCACGTTTGAAAAAATAAAAATAAAAATAAGAACAATTTTCTTTCAAAAACCTCTACATGACTCGTATTATCCTAATAATATTATATTCACCGAATATTTTTATGATTGAAATTATACAGCTGTTTACGTATTCCGCTAACATTGCGACGGATAAAGTAGTGTCCATTATGAGCACCCATTGAGGAAATGGAATTGTCGTGTCAAAATGAGATTTCATTTTCTGGCTGAATCCTATATTGACCACTATAAGCAGAGTCTATGTATTATACGTACACCAAATCTTTCAACATTTTGAAATATGCACCTTACTCATACTAACTTATTGCATTTTTTTATGAACCACCGCCATCAGAATAAATCAGACACTATAATGTATGTAAGACGTAGGTCGTAAGTTCACACTTACTTGACATATCACTATATTATATATTATTTATATTATGTGTAAATACAGGCGTATTATACAATATACATAATATAAATATAACGTGCTGCATTTAAGTAAATATAAACTGTATACGTATAAAGTAAATCCTTGACTGAATTTCAAACTTTTATTGCTTTATATATTATAAAAATATAATCAAGTTAAAAATATGTAAGAGTAATAAGGTCATAAAACTTTCTTTTATACCTTAGATGAAAATTAGAATTTCGCACAAAAAAATGTATATATTCGAGTATCGAGTAGTTAATTTATTGAATTCCTTTTAGTGCTAAGATTTCAAAAATATTATACAAAATATGTAATGCACGACGCACGTGCCATATAGGTTATATGAAAAAAATATTTATTTTATAGGTACTTCTGAAAATAATTGAGATCTTTGTAACATTTCAAAGTAATCTGACCTAAGATAATGGGGTTAGATAATGAGTTCAAATTTATTATGTATTTAATTGTATGTGAGTAAAATTGGTAAAAAATGACAAAAATATTTTACTAACTGATGATTTAATTTTATTGCTAATTTGTATTATAATTTTTGACTTCTCTAAATTTTATAATACATTTTTTTTTAAGTTATACATATTCTGTTATGATTATTATATTTTAATTTTACTTAAATTTAGATGACTATATATACAGTTTTGTCATTTTATTTTTCACTGAAAATGTTGAATACATTTTTTTTTTTTTTTTTAATAGCATTAATTTGTATTAGGTTTGGGTTGATGCGGCTACACAAGTATTCTTTTCATTAGGTCCTGGATTTGGAGTATTATTAGCATATGCTTCATATAACAAATATCATAATAACGTTTTAAGGTAAGTGTTACTTATTTTGATTTTTTTTATAAATATTAGAATACATAAACACATAATGTTTGGAAAGTTATTATCTCTATCTATAAATATTACGACAATATGCTTGTTTTATGTATGTGATCATTTAGAGATGCATATTTAGCGATTATGTGCAATTCAATAACGAGCTTTTTATCCGGTTTCGTTATTTTCACTGTCCTGGGTTATATGTCTCATGTTTCTGGTCGACAAATTCAACATGTGGCAACTGAAGGACCTGGACTAGTATTTATAGTTTATCCTGCAGCCATAGCAGCCATGCCAGGATCAGTATTTTGGGCTTTGATATTCTTCATGATGTTACTCAACTTGGGTCTCGATAGTTCGGTACGTTAAACATTTTCAATTACACTAGCTAAACCAATTAATGTTGAAATATGAAGGATATTATTTTAATTTAAATACGTAATATATACTTAAGTTAGTGTATTATTTAAGTATAAATACTATTATAATACATTTCAGTTTGGAGGTTCGGAGGCAATCATAACTGCGATGAGCGACGAATTTCCATTGATCAGACGTAATCGAGAAGTGTTTGTAGCGTTGTTGTTTCTTCTTTATTTTGTAGTCGGTCTTGCATCGTGCGCCCAAGGAGGATTTTACTTCTTTAATTTACTTGATCGTTATGCCGCTGGTTACTCGATGCTCATCGCAGTGTTGTTTGAAACTATTGCCGTATCGTGGATCTATGGTAAGAACATGTATTTTTTTTTTACAAATATAGCAAAGATTTAGTTCTCACCATGTTTCAAATCACAAAGTAAATATTTAAACGGTAATCAGCTAATTCGCTAGAAAAAAATAAGCTTTTACGAAAAGATTTATTTGTAAAAGCAGAATATAAAATGCATTATGTTCAGACTAAGTAGTCTTTTGGATGTACTTCAATTGGAACATCGATAAATCTACTCATTGTTTGTTTTAAAACTGTTAGGTGTGTGTGTGTATTGAAGGTAGTTTTGTGAGTTATACAATAGAGAGATAGAAGCATGGATGAACAGTTTTCCAATTAGATTATATCTTATTGAGAGAGGAATTGACGAAACTATATTCAAGTACAATAGTAATATTTAGCTTGGCTCACTGCAATCTTTGTACCATTATTATTTGAAAATAGTTAAATACAGTTAATTTTCATATGTGTGAATCATAAATAAGTAAAATTTTATACTTAAGATTACAATTTTTTCTGTGACAAAATCTGTAATTAACTGCTCATCAATTTATAATTTATAAAAAATATAAAATTTAAAATATTTTATTGATAAAATACTTTACCAGTAAATTATTTCAAAGAACTTAATGACATTTTTCTAGATAGGCACAAGTGTATTTTATATGACAATAGTAATTTCAATACTTCTGAAATCTATCATAATATTATGTTTAAAATTGATCTCATCAGGGCCGATATTCAGAGTCATAACTAACCTAGCCTGTAAATGCCGTATATATAATTGTACAGTTGTACATAAAACAATAATATTTTCTGTTTTAATGGCGAAAGTTAAACAAAAATTAACGATGTTTCAATAATACATTTGCTTTGAATTGTTATCTATAGGTGTCGATAGATTTTGTGATGACATAAAAGACATGATGGGCCATAGTCCTGGTGTTTACTGGAGATTTTGTTGGCGGTTTGCTGCACCTCTGTTCTTAGTTGTGAGTAAATAATAAAACGTTAATGCTGCGTTGCTTAGGCAATCATTAAACATTTAACAAATCAATAGTGAGCTAACGGCTAATTTATTAAATATAATTTAATGACCCGTAATTAGTCCGTTAAAGTTTAGTGAATCAAATAAATTATCAATTTTCTATGCAACTCAGGATAAACATTTCATATGCGATTGAAAATAAAATACATAACATGGATAAACATTCTTTACTTTTATTTTTTTTTCACAATAGTTTATCATAGTGTACGGATTGTTGGGATATGAACCGCTGACTTACGAAGGTTACGTATATCCGGCTTGGGCAAATGTGCTTGGTTGGATAATCGCTGGCAGCAGTGTCGCAATGATTCCAGCAGTAGCACTTTATCAGTATTTTAACACCGCTGGAACGCATTTACAAGTAATTTTGTCTAAATAATCATAAAAATAAAAATTGAATGCTAAAATTTAAATTAATAACTTATCCAGAGATTAAAAATTCTGACTACACCTTGGCGGGACGAACACGACGACGATCCTATTTCTATTAATGGGCTACATATACTTTCTGACCCAGCGCAAGTGAGATTGACCAGTCCCGTTGCATCTATAGACGTTTAAAGTCCAATAAAAACGTCATTATATTATTATACTCTCTGAAATCTAATTATTTATTGACTTAAGCGAGTAAATAACCGATATCGACTGTCGCTTAAATAATAGTATTTTACATTAGTTACTTTATTCAAATTATTCCATACATAATATTAATTTGCTTAATGAAATGAGTGCTGACACTTTAAAATGCTTGTGTGTGAAAATCAAACGATCATTTTAAAATTTTGATTAAATGAGTTTGGTTATGAAATAGTTGTAGGTAAATATTATAATAATACTTTATATATACAATAATCAAAACTTTTATGATTAATTAATTTTATTATAGATACTTAATCATTTTTAGATTTTTTTTAACAAAAATATTTAAACCACGTTGCAAAGTTGTTAATCAAACTGAAAATACGAAGATATCCGTATAGTTGTTTTGTATGGTCAACAACAATGACTATTCAAATTAAGATGATCTCACCTTCGAATAACATAATTCAAATGAACCGTCATTAACTAGTATTTTAATGATTAATAATAGTCATCATTAGTTTAAGTACAGAAAGCAGTAGGTACCTACATAATATTGGAATTTAATATTTAAAATAACAAAAACCACAGTAATCTACTAGTGTAGATAACTGTGATAATTACCTACCTATTATTAGATATGTAGTAATGTAGTATGTACACTACATATACGAGTAGGTACATAATTTTTAGTTTAATTTTCTTTTTATAAATTATTATAAATTATTAATAAGATAGTATTATACATCTTATTTAATGAGTGGCTATTTTTTAGGGGAGTAAAAGTCTTACAATATTATTAAATCTGAGGTTGAATGACTATATTTGGTAGTTTGCTTTATATCGATAAAATTTAAACACAAATAATTCAAATGAAAACTATATTGAATGTATATTTAATCGTTCTATAAATACTACTTATGAAAAAAAAAAAATTAAGAGCTCAATTATTCAGCTTTTCTAAAAACAATAAAATTATGAAATAAATAAAAGAAAACAATCTAATTTGGCAGTAAATATTTTTATCATAATTAAAGATATCTTTAATCGTGGTTTTTTAACAAACAGTATATGAAAAAATTACTACAGTACATACATAGTCATTTTCGATAAATAATAAATGTATCTATTAGACTATAACTATAGTATCTCAACTGGTAACTTAGTAAATGTAATCTATAATACATAATTAGCAATTACTAAATTTTTGTTTTTGTAACGAACAAAACGTATAGGTACAATGAATGTATTGAGCGTGTTAAATATAAACAATCAGTTATATTCGTGTTTTAAAATAGCTTTTCACATATGTTTTTTGTTTTACAATAGTAATATAACAATCGTTGGTATATTCCAATATTGAAGTTATAGTTATTATAGTGTAGTTTCTACTTTACAAGTACGCTGTAAAAGTACAATACTAATTAATTGTTATGCATAGGCGATGGACTAGTTGCCTGTTCTACACGTTAGTATAAGTAGTTAAATAAATTAGTTTTTAGTCATTCTTAAATAAAACAAAAACACTCTTTTACTCTTTCTAAATTTGTAAATGCGTAATATTTAATTTCAAGTTCTGTAATTCAAAACGTAATTTAATATTCGAATGATAAATCTAATTGGTTGGAATCGGGGCCAAATAATTTATTTTTATCGGTTTTAATAATTATACACCTATATTGAGACGTTCATAATTTTTCTGATATACATAAATTGGTAATTATTTAATATTTTTAATTTGTATTACTTGTAACTAATGAGTCTCAACCTATAAGTTTATTATAGTTTTCGCAAATACTTATATACCTAGTATAAAAAATTGTTGACTTGAATTTAAACAAATGTATGCTAGATAGAAAAATAATAAAGTTTTTGATTGATAATTTAGACTTTTAGCTCATGGTATTATTTAAGCCACATGCAGTGAATAGCGTTATGTTAAGATTTTTGGCTGACACCAATCTTAGTAGAATAGTCTAACTTATTTAAATTTAATAACGTATGTTAGTAGTTAATGATATATTTGTTGAAATATTAGGACAAAGTAGTATGTTTAGTCATTTAATTTTATATTAATCGATATATTGTTAAGGTTTTATTAATGTACTACTTATTTGTACACTTTATAAATAATTATAAAACAGTCCGAATCAACAAAATGTTAATGATGTGAGTATAAAAAAAAAAATTGTGTATATATAATAATGTGAAATTAATATATAATTATGTAGGTATCTAGTAATTAATATAAGTACTAAAATAGTATGTAAATCTTATTACACATTATTTATACAAATATATTATATTCAAATAATTCCTTATCAATCACTTTTTTAAATAATATTAATATTTAGGTAGAAATGTATTGATCATTTTTAACATAAAATAATTTACATTCGAAAGTACACACTTAAATGTTATTATTTTATAATAACTATATCTATGCTTTTGTAAAACAAACTATATTAGTTGCTATTATTACATAACCTATTGCCTTTTCATTGTAACAAAATTAAAAAAATATTGAATAATCTAAAAAAAAAATGTTTGTATGTTATTACTTATTATTATATTATACTCGTACTTATACCAAAAATATATAAAGTTTCAATTTTGACACTTATATTTATTTGTTGTGAATATGTGCTGGTAGCAGTATTATAAATTTAAATTATGTGTTCATATTATTATGTATGTACCACTATTTCAGTTGGATGGACCTTAAATTGAGATGGGTTTTCACTTTTCGGAGGTAAACAATTTTAAATTTTTAACAATTTCGGTATGTTCTGGGTACATAAATGACTTTTTTTTTAAATTTGTGATGCCTTATTTTCTAATTTTGTATGGATAATATTTGTTCAACAATTTTCGTACAAAGCGTTTTTTCTAACTACAAAATCTACAGAGTTAGAATAAATTTAAATTTACAAATAATAGCTATTTTTAACGAAAGTTTAACTATAATCGTTTTATATTCAAAGTATCCCTAAATTGTCACATTACTAGATATGGGTATTTGTACAACGATTACAGATAAGATATTATAATTTTTTAAATAAACACTTGTGTTTATCAAATAGGAATTAAAATTTAAGATTTAAAAATTTGAAGTGTGTTAATGTTTATGTTTTTTATTATTCTGATATCTTAATTTTTTTTTTATATCTATTATTTCGTAAGTACGAATGAATACAAAAACAAAGAATTAGGTATTTTATTAGATAACATAAGACATAGGATAATTATTCGTATATTTCTAATTATTCTAATTTTGTCAGTTTTGTAATAATTATTAAAAAGTATTTATTTTTAATATATATAAATAAAATATGATTTAAAAAAAATATACATTTATAGTCATATATCATATGATTTATCCGAAGCTGTAGAGAAAAATTGGCGTACCTGGGTTCTTTAAAAAAAATAAAATAAACTGTATTGTGCAATCACGAACCGAAAAGATAATAATTTTCTCAAAATATATATGCTTTGGCTTACTTTTTACCTTCTAAAAAGTCTATATCGATCTAACGTCATCTATAACTAAAATATATAATATTACCTAGTGCAGTTGAACTTCCATACAACGATCATCGAAGAGAACTTAAATAATGACCGCTATTTAGAGGTGCCCATCCTACAGAGGTGACCAGTAACAGAAGTTCAATATTTTTCAGGTGACTGCTATATAGAGGTTATGCAAATTTTAAAAATAAAATACCAAATAAATAACGCATATGAATATGGGTACTAAAAAAATGTGTTACTTTTGAAATAGTATATATAATATTCATTAACGTAATGAATTTGGTTACTGTCTAGTGAAGGATTTTTTCTGTCGATCTTCATTCACATAATTTGATCTTCATTGAGTACAACTTTGATATAAAAAAAAATTTAGTAGGTGGAATTTTTATAGAGCAATCCTTATAATTAGTGTTTTAACTTATTTTTTGAGTTGGGGAATAAATTAAATAAATGATTAATTTATTAATTAATATATAATGTATATAATGTATATATATAATGTATATTTATCAATGTATTCAGTTTGAAAATATATAGTTGTGGAATTAGCGACGGCGTCCTTTTAACCATCAAATAAGTTACCTATAATAAATCTATACATGCTAACTCTATACTATATCAGTCCTTGAAGTTTTATGAAATTTTAAAATTAGTGTAAATATATTAAGTTATAATAGGTATAGATATACACGTTTTTATGTGTATAAAATCAAATTTTAATTAACCTACCTTTGTCGACTACTTAATATAACTTAATTAACGACTACTTCATAAATAAGTATCAACCTGAAATACACTGAAAAAAATAATGTTTAAGCATCATTTTTAAATAAAAATAAAGGTTTTGATGATTTTTTTAAGTCTACTTATGCAATAAATTAGAGCTTAGAATTGAAGTGCAAAACGATATCTTTTCATCTCAGCTTATAGCTGTGTCCCCGAAGCTATAACTTATTCGATAAGAATTATACTTGAAATAAAATCGATCATAGACTTATTGAAAAAAAATCATGAATTTAATTGGAAAAATATTGTATAAATCGGTTGTATAATAATTTATAATTTATAATAATACAATACATCACTTACCTATACTTTCCTAAAATATAAAATTTAAGAGAATATAATTAAGTAAATCCTTTCTTTTTCCAAATCATAATTTACCCAATTGTTGAAAACAAAAAAAAAAAAATAAATGAAAACCCGAAAACCAGTTGTATTTCTTTCAATAAAAATAGATAATTATAAAACGCACATTTAATAGACCTTACGGCTTACACCATACCGAGGTAATTGGAGTGGCAATGGTCCCTTGTGAATACGCCACCGTATATTTAATACATACCTATTATTAAAGTACTTACATACTATGAGACTATGAGTTTTAATTTGATTACATGACGTCAAAATATAATGTTGGTACCTACGTATCAATGTAAAATATACTGTAATCTTTGATTAGTTATTTAGTTTTTTAGTGTCAGTTTCAAATTATATTCAAAAAAATGTCTTCGAGAATTCCGCTCTCTCAATCAATGAATCGACTTGATATAAGTGATCAGAAAGAGTGATAAACAAAATTTGTAAGGCTCTAAACAAAAATACAGTAAGAGTTACTAAATATACCAATAGTACCCAGTCGCCGCTTTTGGACTCAAATAGGCTGGTCCTATTCCTATACGTAAGTATACCAAATTCGTCTTTTGACTTCACTACACTGATTTATGTACAAATTTTCACATTTTTTGGTCTATTATCGCATATAATTATTAATAATTAAAACATTTCTCCGAGTCAGACTCCAACTCGCATATCGAATACCTAGTATTTATTGTTGAAAATGTATTTTTTATTTTTATCGTATTCGTATTCATGATATTTTTTCTTTATATATGACAACATACACTATACATTTAAAACATAAATCAATAATTATTAGTACTTGACCGATTTGAATTTTTTCATTACAGTGCATATCATATTTATCTATTTATTCTTGGACCTTTTTCCTTATCGACCCATTCGATTAATGGGTTCAAAAATGCTGGTCCTACGGCGAGTCCAATATTGAACAACTATTGTACACGTAGATCGTGTCTAATACGAGTCGTCTAACGCCTTTATAATAATTTATTGTTATAATTGGAATCAGTGAAATAAAATGAAAACCACTTCAAACTTGCAATTAAAATTCACGTACATACTTAAGTAAGTAGGTACCTATGAAAAATGCATGTTTGTTGTCACGCTGTAGGTGAAGAACATAAAGATTGACGTTATCCGTTATATTATAATTTATAAGTTATGAAATATTTATACTCGTATTCGGACTTAAAAACTTTTTAAAAGGGAGTATTAACATGTTCAAAAGATATCTTCTAAACAAATCAATTATTTACATTTGTACATATTTAGTGATATGGCGAATTAAAAATTTTCCAGTGTTAAGTTACAAATACCCCAAGTACTCATCACTATTATTACACAAAATAAAGAACTTGGATATTAATATTGAAAGAAATTTTAAAGAAAAATATTATGGACTTCATAGTACCCGCATGTGTTTTCCCATCTTACAAAGTTTAACATACTAAATTTGCGTTAGTAGTAGGTACCTACATTAGTATTATTACTGAATGACTATAAATCAGTAAACTCAACGCCTCTTTTGCTTTAAATGTTGAAGTTATTAATGCATAAATGCATTATGTGACACAGCTAATTAAATTATTTCATGTCACTATTGACTACCTATTTAGTATATCATATAACATTTTCAACTAGGGGATCCAACAGCTACCACCCACCCCATAAAAAATGTTGGAGGCAATTGCACCTGAACATGTTAGTAAATTGTGATAATTATAATCTATATTTTTAACAAAATTCATTAAAAAAATCTAACAATGAGTTAGGTACTTTTAAATTTATTTTTGTTAACAGGAAAAAGCATTTTTTTCTAAAAATATCTTAGGTAGTAGGTACATAAATAATTCTTATCTATAGATAATGATATAGATTATACATTTATACTATATACTAGGATGTAAGTTTAGTCCTTTTGACAAAATAAACTATAAAATTATTTATGCATTATTGTTTGCTTATAATTTTACTTATTTAAATGATTACATTAAATATATCAGTTAATTATTAATATTAAAACTATACAAAATCAAATGTAAAAAAAAAAAAATAATTTTTTAAATTATAAACACATTTGTTCTTAAGAATTTGACATTTTGTCTTATAACTGTGTTGAATTACTTTAATTTGTTCAATTAATTGAAAACTGAATAGAGTTTGCATTTAACTAAGTTTGACTAAAATAATAATATTTCACTATACTTTGAAAAAAATTGTCAATAACCACATAAATATGTTATTTAAAAAAAATATATATGCATCAATGAAATTCAACAATAAAGAATATTTTTATGTTTGTAAAACGAACACAAATATAATAATTTAAAAATATTTTATAAGATAAATATAAAATATATAGATAGTTCAACCAATAAATATACTTGTCGTGGGTCTTTTTAAAAATTAATCATTAGAACCTCAGGTAAATGTTATCTTCTGGCATTAAGTAATGACACAAGCATATTTATACAGAATATTAATTTGATTATCAAATAATAATAATAATAAAAAATTTACAATTATTTACTATTATAAACAAATAAATATAACTTTGTATTTCTATTAATTTAAAAAATAATAGTTATGCACAAGCAATATTAACATGATAAAAAATTTTTAATTGAACACTGAATAAAATATCATTTATATAAATAATTATTATATTTATACATCAACTTTTATTTTTAGTTTTCTAATTTTAATAATTTTACATTTTAATTTACTACTTGTCACAAGCGCATTCATTCAGTATGCATTTAAATTTTTCTAAACTTAAATCATCTTTAGTACAGTTTTCATCAGTTGCAGTGTGCACCTCATGCAGCCAAGCTTCACGTGTTTCATGAAACCTTAATATATTTTCAGTGTATTGATTATACTTTTCAGTATTATTTAGTTCTCGATAAACTTCTACCAATCCTTGGAAATCATACAGCAATCCTGTATACTGACGACCATAAGTAGTTTCATCTAGATTAAAATAATTTAATTCCTTATATAATATGATACTTATATTTTATATCAAATATATATTTTTGTTTGATTTATTATAACTTACATATCGTTTTTGAACGCAAATAAAGTACTTCAGCCTCTTGGTATTTTTTTAATTGATATGTGTACAAACTAGCCAAGTGACCTAAAGATAAAGCAACTTCTGGGTTATCTTTACCTAAAATTGATTCTTTGATTTCAATAGCTTTTAAATGCATTTTTTCGGATTGCTATAATAAATATAAACATATTAAAATTTAGTAATTTAAGAGAACATTAATATAAATAATACCGTATATTTTTCCTGGCTTTGATAAAGTCTTCCCAAATTACAGTATGATTTTGCTGTAAGTAGGGCTTTTACTCCAACTGCTTGTAAAGAAACTTTTAATGCTTTTAAATGGAGAGCTTCAGCTTCATTTAACATGTTCTTCTTCATTCTTTCCAACAATCGCTTTATTCCATCAGCTTGTAAATCTGAAACAATGCAATTTGATACTTATAACCACTATAATCATAATTAAACTATCCAAATAATGCTACGTTAACTGTTTTAATTTACTAATAAATAAATATCATAACAGAATTCATTCTAATAATTTAACTATTACTAATTGTATAATATAATAAATAATTTCTAACATAAATGACTAAGAATTTTTATATTTATATTTTCTTTTGCTAGACTCCATTCACCAAAAGATAATGAGTGTACGCAAAACAAAACTAATCAAGTTTTAGACTATTGCGTCATTAACTATAACTGATCAATGAATTTAAATGAAAATAGAATGGAGATAATATAACAGCAGCCCTAAGTAATAATAAGGTTATAAGGATCATCCATTATATTTCAACTTTAATTCTATTTTTAAATAGAGAATATAATTTGTAGTAAAAATAATGCTAATTACTAATTAGTTAACATAATTTAAGAAATTGTGAAGTTTATTCAAAGAAAATTAGTTTGTGTCAAACTTTTAAACAAGGAAGTGACTCCCAGATGGTTGATACAGTTGGAGTGACAAATGAGTATTATATTTTTTATCTACAGATTTATAGATTTAGTGTTTTATACTTAATTACTATCTGTCATTTACCTTTCTGAGGATATTATATTAATAATTAAATAGACAAAAAATAAATCATAAAGTAATAAATAAACAATGAAATGATAAATAAATAAATGCACAGACCTCGTATACCATCATGAATGTAAATATCGATACCTCTGTCCATTATATCTAACGCTTTTTCTTCTAGTATCAATGCTTTTATTCGTCCAGCATTTACTAACAACATATTGTCATTTGGTAAACCAATTTTTTCCATGATAAATATTCCTTGTAATATACTTCGCCTAAAGTTAGTCATAATTATTACAAAAACTTATAACATTTTACTATACCACTACACAACAGTTAAAATATAATTTTGTATGTCTTACATAGCTTCATTAAAGTCAGTTGTTGAATAATCGCAAACATACCGAGCATATGCATAATCAACAAAAACAATCGCAGTATGTAAATTGTAATAACCAAATAAATTTCTTCTAGAATCTAATGCGATCTATAATGTAATAATGTTAATTTAATTAATTGTATTCTTTAACTGTAATTTCACCATAAAATTCTTACATAATAACTGTTAATACTATCTTTTGCTAAATCTGCTTTTAATGAGTAGCATGCTTCATTTAATAACAAATCAACATAAACGTTTTCATCAATTTCTTTTTTGTATGTGTGCAATTGATTAATCAATTTTCTTGCTGTGCTCAATTTGTTCAAAACAGAACAAACTCTAATAGCATGACTTATTACTAACAGTTTTAAAATATCAGCACTCTTATCTCGAAGTTCATAAACAGCTTTAACCGCCCATGACCAAGCCTAAATTACCAAATTTATAATAAAAATATGAAAAATTTAATCCTCATAAAATAAGTGACAAACCTCATTAAATTCCATTAATACATAGTAATACTGTGAAACTGATACATAGGCATACGCTATACACAATGTTCTTTCTTCCATTTTTTCGATGATACTGATAGTTTGCAGCATATTTTGTAATACTTCTTTAGCTTCGTCAAAATTATGGTAATTTGACACTACTAATAACCACCTAGAAAAATTTGTTTTTGTTAAATCAACTATTATTTGAAATTAAATAATTTTAAATTCAAGATTTTTTTTAACTTGGTTAAGCATTGAATAATTTTGACCAGTTTTAAATTTCGGTCAGGACACACCCATTTTGAAGTAATTATTTTGTATGTATGTGATAAAACTAGTGCACATTCTCCGAACCATCCGGCATCCCCAAGAAAAATTCCTATTTTTCAATCATAATTTCAATAGATTTTCAAAATTGAAATAAAAACTATTTTACAAACCTAATTTGAGACCTTGATCAATATGATGGCCATATACAATATTATTTTCATCTTGTATATCTATTTTTATCCATTCATCAGCCAATTGTTTAGGAAATTGAAAACCATTAATTTGTATACAAATCTAAAAAAAATATTATATACAGTAAAATATATTATATAACTGACATGATATTGTAAAAATCACTTCTTTTAAATATTTTGATTTTGTTTTATTCTAATATTACCTGAAAAATAGTGAACAGTTTACTTCGGTAATTGGTGACATCCACAAATTTTAAAAACAAAGTTAAATTGAAATGATGAGAAAAATTGAAACGATCAATAAATTTAGTCTATAAAAAAAAGAAATAGAAAAAATATATTAACATTATTGTAAATATTTATGTGATACATTTAAGTTTTAAAGTTATTTTAAAACATCATACATTTTTTAGTTAAATTTAAAAAAAAACTAAAAATTTACTAACAAATCATATACATTTTTTAATTTTAGTTGAAAGCGTTTAATGTTCAATCATTAAAACAAGTTTTATTATTTGTTTACGTTTTTTAATTCCACAAATAAAATTTGATAGTAATCTGAATCCTTTAGTTTTTTGACTTTTGCTGTACAAATTTGCTTATACATTATACTTAAAATGTATTAACTCAACAGATTGAAAAAAAAAAAAAAATGTTTTATTATACTAAAATCAGATATTGAAAATGGGTGGAAGGATTAGATTGTTATGGAGAGCATTTAGTATTAATACCATAATTATTTGGAACAGTTTGTTCTATTATAGGTAATAAAAATAGTCAATATCATGCACAATTCGTACTATTTTAAGTAGAAAAACATTTAAATGTTTTACATAATTTACTATTACACATTTACATAAATAGATACAATTAATCTTAAAGTTTTTCTGTAGATTTCTAATAGAAATAAATAAATAATCATAAATATCTTAAGATAATATATTATACTGTATACAAACATATTATAAATACATAAAATTATTAGTTTTTAAAAATGATGAGTTTGTGTGAACAATTGTGAGTTATATAAACTTAAAAGTGTAATTAATTTTTTTATAGTTATATTTGTGTGCTAAGTACAGCTAATTATTTCAAGTAATTGTGTATTTGTTATTGCTTAACTTTTGTGATGTGTACAGTTTTGAGAAATTTTTTTATGATAAAGGTTTGAAAAATTTAATCTAATCTCATCTTGTAAAATTTATTTCCTGATTATTTTTACCCACTAAGTGTCCAAGATCAATTTTTACCAGTTTTTTTAACACTGTCAAAATTTGTGCTATCAATTATTACCAATTCTTTTTTACCCTAAAATATATCCGCGGTATGCAAATCAAACAATAAACATTACAAAGTGTCAGTTTACTTAATTATTCATGTAATATTAAATTAAAAGTGTATAATGATCTGATTAAAAGGTATGTCGAGCCTTAAATATCTAGTAAAAAAATATGAAGAAGATAATATTAATCAAGTGCTGTTATTTTAAAGATAGTGCGACTAACAATAAGTAAGCAGTATTAAATAATCATTATTTATTAGATATTTTAAATTAGGTTTAAAAATTTAATTTAATTTTTTTTTTTTTTTTTTATAAAATTATGCATATAATTTTAGCCAAATACAAATATTTGTATCTCATCAATAATTATTATATTAAATATTCATTTATGAGTGGATCAATGAGTAAATATCACAATTTCTACTTTTTATGATTTAGTGTTTTTGTTTCATAAGATACCTACAAAATATCATTAACTGACCTAATTTACAACATAATATATTGATGTAACACTACAATAATGAAATAGGTATTATGAAAATATGAATTAGTTACTTGTTGTATGGTGGCAAATCCTTCATGAGTTTCAGAGCTCATTTGTCTATAAGAAACAGGTGCTGTATAACCTGAGTTGTGTAATGACATTTGAGCTATTTCACGTCCTCGATTAATGGAAGATAGCTCACTATCTGGGATCATATGATTATACATACATTTTTCACTACCATCATTAACATGTAAGACCTACAAAATAAAAAAAAATTGACAAATTTATTTTTAACAAAACATTATTTCTTTTACAAAAGTATTTCTAACCTTCCACACGATTTGCATACTAATTGATGGTGGTAACCACTTCAACACATTTATCAGGATGTCTTCATTCATAGAATAGCATAACTGATTTAATGACTTATTGTAAAGTGACTCAACATTAGGACTAGAGTTACTCATAATGATCTATGGAATAAAAATATTTCAATAAAATGACAACATTTCAATAAAATATATCTCTACTGTATTATTTTAGAGTGCACCACATTCACTTACTAACAGTGAAATAAACTAGTATATTATTAAGTCAATTTGATGAAGACTTCATTTAATAATGGTTTGTGTGTTATTTTCACTTAATAACGGCAAAATACTACTTGGAACTAAGAATCAAAAAGCAATTCGACATTAAAGCATTCCCATCTGGAATTATTTAATTGTTTAATATCTAAATGTCTTGAATCTTGTATTATCACCGTGACACTGTTATCAGTAATGCTGATAACATGTGTTTCAATATTTTATATATTTTATTATTTTTTATTACAGTGCCCCTTTGTATTTTGTAGTTTTGAACCTATAAAAATGTTCATAAGTCTATCGTAACAAGTATCTAGAATCACAGAGTAGCAGACTACAGATAACAATTTTTTTATTCTGAAAAAAATATTTTAAAAACAATAAATACCATTTGATGTCTTCTGTTATTGTATTGAATGGTAATTTTTAAAAATAATACTATTTTATGTTAAATCGAACTTTTAAATTTTAATATCAGTTTAGTAGAACAGTAATTATTTTTTAGTCATCATTTAATTTACTGGTCGGCAAGCTACCGAAAAAATTTCTGGGCATAATTACCAGTTAATAGTTATCAGGTACCTAGGTAACTACTACTTTTGTTAACAAAACTTAACAGTTAACGACGTTTTGAATGTTAACAAGTATAACTTATAAGTACTCCTACCTACATACAAAATTAATATAATTACATTTTATATAATAATGTTTGAACACAAAACAGTTTATAGGTATTGTGTGACTAATAACTTTGTTTGTTTGTATATAGTTGCTAAAATTTTGATATGATCAGTAAAAATAAATAAAACAATAAATAGCTAGGCACTTATTATTATATTTAGAAAAGCGTTGTTTTTAAACAATAGGTAATAACTAATAATTACGATTATCTTGACAGGGCCGTATCCAGAGTTTTATTGAAATAACATTGAAGAATGTTTGGTAGAGATAAAATATCGAATTATTTACCGAAAATCGTCAAACATATTTATAAATCATAAATAGTATAATTCATATTGACGTAATGACGTATGGTAGATGGCCGATGGGTGACGAGTGTAAGTACTACCTACACGATGAGAACGCAATTACACATACGCATCAATCATAAACAAGCAAAATTTACCAATAGTATTATTGTTATTGATATGCACGGTAGTCGGTTTAAAAAGCATCGATAAGGTTAAATCTATTAAATATTAATATCTATTATTTATGTTATTTGCACTTGACAGTTATTAGTACATAATACATATGTTACATAGGTATATATAATATATATATTATAGGTACAGTACATACCTATAGATACAATGATTATTGAATATTGATTATAATGTATAATATATTATACAATTAATAATTAGATATTTGTATATAGTTACGATTACAATAGTATGTAGTATAAGTATATCATTAGATAGCCACAGGCTACAACACAGAAATAATATAATTCTCGCAGGTTAAGTATAAAATATAATTTGAAATAAACGAAAAAAAAAATCCTTAAAAAACGATGAATATTGTGTACAATTAAATAATGTAAATATAAATAATATAATTATTACTGATGCAAATAATAATTGTTGCATATTGTATAGGTAATTTATAAAACCAATAGCACAATAAATAGTATAAAGGTACATTTTATTATGCTAACCTACATAACACGCATATGGGATAAATATTTAATATACCTACCTATTGTTTTTATCTGGATATTGAAATCGTTCTATACGTTTATCATTTATAAGAAAAAAATGATTTTAATTTCAGAATGCCGATGGCCTCGAAGATTTTATTTACATAGTTAGAAGTTGAATTTATAATTACAGTTTCTAAACAAATTACGATAATTTTAATTCTTTCTGTTTTAATATTTATACTATGTAGGTACTAATTTAAAATAATTATTATCCATATTTATATAATAATTAATAATCAATAACTAGAGCTGATATAGAAAAAAAATTGAATATTAATTTAGATATTTACTAATATAATATTTTTAGTAATTATTTACTATGTTATATATCTAATATGAAAACAAAATACACCAAAGATTTAAGTCCTACAACTTGGAATATAAATTAAGATTTATTATAATTACTGTAGTTTATTTAACTAATTAACTTGATACAAAGACATACAGTATACATAATTTTGTTTTGTTCACACTATAAATAATTGTACAACGTATACAAACGTTATCGGGTAAATGCTAAATAATAATATAACTAATTTAAAATATATTTTTAGTATTTTGTTTATTATGCGACGCACAGTAATATTTAATAAATAATAATTTTATCTGTTTCAGTTATTATTAATTTGGGCCATTTGGCCATTTAGGATTATCATTATTTTAAATATTACTATTATAATATTGTTTTTAAGGAATAATTATACTTTTTTAACACTGATAAACGAATTATTAAAACTTCATATATTATTCATATTTTATACTAATACGAATTAAATTCCTTAAACTTACGAGTTCCATTAAAATAGTTGTTAAAATAACATTAAAGTTATTTGTAATTTTATTGTAAAGTTTTTAGGTTTAAATCAGGGGTCATTAGACTGATTTTCGATAGCTATTTATGAAAGCACAGATATTTTGGACACAGCTAAACTTTTAATATTTATGTGTGGTATGACCAAGTAGTTTAATGTTTATGAAGATTAAGTCGATATGTATAGTTTAAAAAATATTACAACAGATGAAGATATGTAAAAATATCGAAAACTCATTCGAAAAATTAGGATTTTCATTGAAAAAATTAACAAGTACTTATTACTTCTGATCGAGGAAAAAATGTGAGTGGCATAAATAAAGGTTTCGTTGGGAGAAACAAGACTAAAATAATTGATAGTAAATTCGAAATCCCTATGATTTTTCATTTTATCATACACCAAAAGAAACTATGTTGCAATGTCTTGGCTTGGAAAAATATTTTAAATATAGTTGTATCAACTGTAAAATTATATATAAAAAAATGAGTAAGCCCATCGATAATTTCAACAGTTTTTGGAAGAAATTGAAGCTGAATAAAGTTATGTTATTTATTTCACTGAAATTCGTTAGTTAAGTAGGGGCGCAGCTTTAAAATGTCTTTTTAGCCTCAGGGAGGAAATAAATATATTTATGAATGAAAAAGAAAAAATATTCCTTAATTTTCTGATAAAAATTTGTTACTCGACCTTGCTTTTTTAACTGACACAGCCATATTTTAAAATTAATTAAATTTAAAATTATAAGGAAAAGAAAAACTATTACTAGATATGAATTCGGATGTTCAATAATTTTCAGTAAAATTAAACTTGTTTTCAAGCATATCGATGAAAAAATTAGATCATTTCATTTGTTGTAAAAAGCTATGGAGATATTTCAACTACCTATGTAACTGGAAAAAAGTGAAAGTAAAATTTTTGAAAACCATTGAAAAGTTACTAAACAAATTTTTAAACAGATTTTTCTGATTTTTATTTTATTGACTTCAAAATTAAGTTATTTCAAAACCCGTTTGTAGTTAATATTGATAACGTTGAATGCTATTTACAAGTGGAAATTATTGAGTTGCAAAGTGACGAAAGTCTTAAAACTGCTTTCCATGATTGACCACGATTTAGTTCAGTTTTATTCGAGTCTCTGTGAAACAAAATTTAGTAAAATAAAATATTTTGATAAACAAATGTTATCTGTATTTAGAAGTACATATATTTGTGAGCAAACTTTTTCACTAATAATAGTCACTTGAATTCCATATTTTAAATTTCTACATCGAAAGTAAAACCTACGATCAATAAACTGGTTGATGCTATTCAAATTCAAAAATTACATCAACTTTTACTGTTTTACTTCGTATTTTTTTTTTATTATTACTAGTAGATATGTGTTATAATTAAAAAAATAAATAAAATAATATATATCATATTAAATTAATACATCAAATAGCAATAAACTTAAATAAATTAAATTTGACATAATTATAAACTTTTGTTTAGATAGAATAAGGTGTATTACATTTTTGGCCCGTGAAAAAATTAATTTTTATGTTTTGGCCCTTTACACTAAAAAGGTTGCTGACCCCGGGTTTAAATGTTTAATTAACTTTTTTATTAAAGCATTGCAATAATCTATAAGCTTATATTAATTATATTAATCTAAAATACAAACCCACTATGAACTACACGTTAGCACTCGCGTTTTTAAAGTTTAAATCACATTCGAATACCTGTATCGCTAATATTTACTTAAATTGTCCATTAAAGAATAATATACGATTTTTTGCATGATAATAATTCGTATTATGATTGTGCATGCGCATTTAAGTTAAGTTTTGAGTTGTCGTTGCTCCTTACAGCAAGAATATCTTTAGAAATAAATTTAAATACATGATAAGGTTCCTATATATACAGTAAAACTCGCTTAAGACGCTCTCGCTTAAGACGCTTTCCCGCATAAGACGCTGTTTTTAGTCGGTCCCTAGACATTTCCTATACTAGTCAATGTAAAAATCACCTGTTAAGACGCTCAGTTTTTCTCTGTCTAATCGGGTAAAACGCTCTTTTTTTCAGCAGATTACGATAAATTTTAGTAGTTTTGTGAAAATAAAAATAGGATTTTTAGTACTATACGTGTTCTTATCGTTTTATTTTATCGCTATACCTATTTTATCATTACTTATTATAACAGTTTTACTGTATTTCATCGTCTACTCCTACAATAACTACTGGTTTGCAACATTTATCGGAAATTCGGGAAGTATTATCCTGTGTTGAAAATTCCGAAGAAATGTTAGGTTGTCTTAATAAAATTGAAAACTTTCTTGCTGAAACACATTGTCAGAACCTTAAACAATCAAAAATAGATCATTTTTTTAATAAACAATAATAAAATATGTATGTAATAATAATATTTTTTTAAATTAAATTCAGTAGCACAAAAATATAAGTATGTATGTATATTGTAATTATAATTAATTTATAAGTGTATTTCTCATTAAATTATGTTTAATAATAAAAAATAAACTCGATATTTCAACCACATCATTTTGTTTCATTCCCGCATAAGACGCTTTCCCACATAAGACGTTTTAGAGAGCTGGTCTCTTAAAGAGCGTCTTAAGCGAGTTTTACTGTATATATATATAACAAATAATATTTTAACTATATATTGAAAACATTGAGATAATATTATGTTGTGATTTATGACTTATTCTATAGTTGTTGACAATTTATATTAATTTTAAGAGTTTATAAATATAGGTACAAAGGTACCTACCTAAATATTTTAAAGTATATAGGTACATTAATAATTGAATTGAAATGATATACATCAATACAAGTATTAATATAATATATCCTTTACAATGTACGTGTTATATAATAAAGATTATAGATTTAGATCACATACATCTGTATTATATTTAAATGTATATGTTGAATTCCATTGATTAATAAATACTTCCCTTGTACCTGTACTATTTATAATAAATAGTAATACGTTTGTTTTGTTCATTTATAATTTATATGTTTTGAACCTGTTGAAGGTTATACTGAAAAAGTTATTGCTTAGATCATTTTGGAAAAATTTGAAGAACTTGATTTGAATAAATTGTATGCTTGGGGTCAATCATATGATAATGCTTCAAATAAATATGTTTAAGAAGTTTTAAAGAGTACAAGCGCATTTGAAGAAACCTAACAAGTATATGGATTATATTCCCTGTACTGGCTGTACTACACATTCGTTAAATTTAGCTGGGAACAATACAGTTAAACATTGTTCAGTAATATCCATGTTTTTTAAGTTTATACAATATTTATATTTATTTTGTTCAGCTTCAAAATATCGACGGGAAACAATTTGTGGTGATTTAAAAAGTCTTAATGGAAGAACTGTAGCTTTAAAGAGTCTGAGTGAAACACGATGGTCAGCTAGAGCACATTCTATTGAAGTACTTTGTAAGAATTATGATACCATGTTTAATCGTTTAAAATATTTAAGTAAAAATATTAAAATAAAAAAAAATGCTCGAAATGAAGCGTCAAATATTATTTAAAAAAATGATATCACTTGAGATTGCTTTTATGACGGTTAAATTGTATCATTTTTTTTTTTTAAGAGATAGAATTCAGTTATTGATAATAAATATTGTAAGGACTTAAGTCTAAAGCCTAAAGGGTTATTTGGATTACTATGCCCCAGGCCTGGTAAACTCTTAATTTTGTTCTGGTTATAAAACTTAAATTTTGTTATATTTTACCTACATAGGAGTCAAAGTAGCAAGTGATATACATAACAGCAACTCAATGCTGCATCTAAAATTATTTTTAAGATAGAAGATGACCATTGGACCATCAGTCTTGATGTACGTAATTACCCACTTTATCGGTTACGGTTCAAGTAAGAAATCAACTATTGTGCATAATTCCCGATTTTAGTGATCAAAGTTGGAAAAAGTATTATTGTTCGTCGGGGCACAGTTTGAATAAAAAATAGGAGGATACTGAAGCCCTATTTTTTCAGTTGGTTATATAATCACGGATTTACAATGAGCGACTTCACCACCATATCATCTATCCAATACAATCACATATTGAATAATGGATATTAGTATACAAAAGTAAATATAAATTTACTAAAATAAAACAATAGAATTATTCAACTATAAGTTGCATAAATTATGAGGGCGCTGAACTAAAATAACTCGGAGTGTTAAGCACACCCAAGTCCCCCCATCTAAAAAAAAATTGTATCTATTAAAGTTATTTGGCAGTTGTCTTTAATGGCCAAATAAAAGTGAACAAAATAGATTAAAAAATAAAAATAATATGATAAATACATGAAAAATTCAATCAGTACTTAAACTTATTAGTTAGTAAATTTATTAACGTAACACCGAACATAAAATTTGAAATTCTAACTTCGGTATTTATATAGTTTACATTTTATTCAATGAACTTCCTATAATTATATTATGCATTTATGACGGCGTTTTGGATAGGCAATTTAAAGTTGTTATCTTTATCGTTCATATTTTATAATATCAGACTGCTAAGAATATGTTATTATCTAACAACAAATAACAACCGAATAAACCAATTAAGCCAATTTAAAAACTAAATAGATGTTTATTTAAATAGTAAAATATATACTTTTTCTTATATCTAAAATATTTTTTAAAACAATCTAAGTATGCTTAAAGCTTTTAATCCAATATTGTTAGTTTTTTTCCTTGTTCCTACCCTTAGACATATTTCTCAACTTATAGAAATATTCTTTCATCTTGCAGATCATTATTAAAATTGGACTGTAAATCTACCAGCATTATTTCATCCATTCCAAACTATTTGAGTCAATTTAATTACAAAAATGAATTTTTAATATTATAAATATATTATAATACTTGTTATTATATGTTTGGAAAATTAAATTTGAACTTAAACAACAAACTTAACAAACCTACATATATCTTCAACTTCAAATTTGGTTACTTATTATAAATTATAACTTAAGTATTAAAATTATTGAATTGAGAAAGGTAATCATATACCTATGTTCTATAATTTATACAGATATGAGTAAATCACCTGATATGGTGAACAATGTGGTATTGATTCACAAATTGGAGTTGATGTCTGTTGGGTGTTAGTGACCATATTATTTTTAATGGTTAGATGACTACACAATATATAAAATGATTCACCATTCATGCTCTCCTTTTTTTCTTCAGTAAGACAATTATTATTCAAAATATAATTTTTTAAATTTTCTAATAAAGTGTGTATACGGAAACAAGATTCACTAATAATGTATTTGATAATTCATAAATTTCAAATAAATCATGACTTTAATTATAGTTATCACTGAGTTAAAAAGGAAAAATTCGTATAATTAAAGCAAATAATCAATATTATCAATTAATAGTTATCAAAGTCTATTTTTTTTGATAGTTTGGGCATAGATTAAATTGATGTAAAACATTTTTATCATGTTAAGGTATAGGTCATAGTGCATTATAATAATTTACAACTGATTTAATATTTGCTTCAATATATTGTTTTTAATCTTTATGTACATTATATATATACATATACACATGAAAATTACATTATGTCTATAACTATATTATACTATATTTATATGACTATTAAGTATTTTTAACCAGACAATTATAATGTTAGCTATAACCAAGTATCAAAGTACAATAATACAAAAATTATTTAGTAATTTTTACTTAAGAATAGTTTTGTATAAAAAATTGTTAATATTAGTGAAGTAAATAGACACATTAATTAAATTTACTCTAAACAATATGATTCAAGGGTATTAAACTAGAACTTTTCTTATTGTTCTCTGGGATTAACAATTTTGATATTATAAGGGAATTTAACACAGAAAGAACAATTTGCATTTCAATCATACTACAATGGCATAAAAAAACCAGAAATGACACAATTCATAAACAGAACATATCAGTTTAACTGACTTTAACGTAACAAGTTGTTGCACTAGCATCACAATCCTCATACTCATTAATATGTACTAGTTCAGCTTTGCTTAGGGTGTCTAGTTGTACGCATGCACAGCGAAAAGACAACTTTCCATTTTCATCCAATGATTGTAATTTACGAGGTACTCCAATCCAATTTCTTTTAATGCCACCACTAAAAACATATAACAAAAAAAAAAAAAAAAAAAACAATTATCAACATTCTATTAAAATCAAAAATAACTAGACAATGTCTATATTTTTAATAATCTAACCTCAATTTAGTACACCAGACTTTACTTTTTTGATTTTCTTGAACGTATTCTATATTACAACTTGGATATTGTTTCATTTCTTTATCCTTAGCTTCTTTAGCTATTTTACTTGATTTTATTTTTTCAAACACCAATTTTCTGTAGTCTGTTTCTTTACCAGATGAATCATAATAACGTCCTATTAATTTTCCTAAAACACCATATTAATAATAGGTATATATTAAAATATGGTACATTCAAATCAAATAACTAAAATAAAAGTTGGGAATAATAATATATATTATTATATTCAGTAGTTAATATAAAAATATAAATTTTAAATACCAATTTCTTTGTATTTTTTCTTATAAGTGTCGAGCCAAGTATCTAGTCCTATTAAATCCTTTGGATCCATATCACTAACATGATCAGTTAGGTTTTCTTCATCAAATAAACCAGTTATAAATGAACGGGTAGCATCACGGCCTAAAAATATATTGTTTTAAACAAAAAAAAAAGAATTTTTAACATCTTTGAATTTGGGTAAAAATTATTAAAAGTAAAATACTTTTTAATAAATTAATTATAAAAACAATTTATTTTAAATTATGTTATTATAGGTAGGAATTGAGCTACTTACCAGAAAATCCACTATATGAACCACCAGGTCCATAGAATTTTTTACCTTCTGTTACATCAAATACAATACCAAGAATAGATAAATATATTTTGCCACCATCATTACCGTTGTATCGACTTAATCGATTTGCATCGAATAGAGAACACACTTTAGGTGTATTAATTAAGAATCGTTCAAAAATCGCATAGCTACATAGTAGGTTTTGAGCAGGTTCATAGAAAAATAGCATAGATAATACTAGTACTATAATTGTTATACACGAGAAAAAAGTATTTTTCAAATTAAAAGCCTCCATAATAGTATTACCAAATAATTAATATTGTTATGCGATACCTATTTGTTTAGAAAGATTTATTTAAAACAAAATAATAAGTAACTAGTAATTAGCAATAGATAATAATTTATAAAATAAAAGTATAATAATAGAGTTTTAAAGTAATGAACTCGTCAGATTGTACAATGATAAATAATATTAAGATTAGAAATATCTAATACTAAATTTTAAATCATGATTTCGAAACTATGACAACCACTACATGATAAGCAGTCGGCAAGTAATATCACAGAAACAACAATAATAAAGTCGCCACGGTCTGGTGTGTGGTTTCAGTTTTTGGTAGTTAGTTATAGTGATTTTATATCACTCCATAGTATTGCCGGTTATCACTTATAATCATTAACCTTTAACCATAGGTTACAACCACAGAATATATATTCTGTGTTACAACCATAGATATAATATAATCACAAATCACGATACCCCAGTTCTTCCGGACTGATGAGAAATTATATAAATTCCTTAAATTTTTCAAAGTAGGTATACTTTTCAGTTGATACTAAGTATATTTATATGTTTATAAGCATAGTTCTATCCATAACGACTTCAACAGTGTTTTTTACAAACACTTTAAAATTATTTATTGAAATATTGAATGTCAAATGATTTGAATGACTAATGAATCATTTTTATTATTTGCTTGTAATAAAATAATTTCCTATTAACATTTAACAAATTGCATGGTTGTATTTGTATATATCATTTATCTACATTCTACGTGTACCTACCTATAAACACGGCTACATACGTATTATCTTAAATCTTTTGCCTATAAAGAATACATTTGAAACACTAAAGAATATAAATCAACTTTGAAAGTTTACTTATTAATTGTAATTAACTAGAATCTTGAATAAAGTATCAGTGTTGTAATGTTTTTATTGTTGAAATCAATATGAGTCATTTAGTCTAATAGTATAAAGAAGACAAAAAAATAAATGCTTTTTTTTTTAATTATTATTTTTTCAAAGTAATCGGAGAAAAAAATATAGGGAAAATGGCTAACAACATCCAAAGTTTACACAAAACTAGTTTAAGACGAAATAAATATGAATACAAAATAACTGTAACGAGACTTGAAATATAAATGTTTTGATTAAATTTATATGACAATATATTTGTTTAAATAAATAGCTAAAAAATTCCAGATAATTTATGACATATGTTATTATTATCCCAGTTTATTAAGAAGTATAGAAAATTAAAAATCACAGTTTTTTTGATAAACGTTTAAAGTTCAATTCTTATGGAATTCGTCTAATTTAGGTGGTTAGGTTATATTGATATAAAATTAAAATTAAAAATATTTGTAATGATTAAATTGTGCCTCTATTCAAGTACGAGTATATATTTTACTTAATAATGATTTTGTAAACAATAACAAAGGTTTTTCTATAGATATTGAACTTGAAAACTTTGTGTGTTTTTATGAAAATATATTTATATTAATATATAATAATAATACGACATGAAGTCTGAATCTCTAAAAAAGCAGAAACAGAAAGCAGGACATTCCTAATAAATACGGTATACAACTACAACTGTGATCAAAGAGTCCAATGATTATATTATTCGGTTGTGGATTCGGTTTATGATTAATAAAAATATTTTATCAGAATTACAGAAATATTTATTGCTGCGGTGTTCAAGGACAAAATCACCCAATTCAGTTAAATCATAATGTCGTAGGATTACAACTTTTCGAAAACGGATTAGTTTACTAACACGTTCAATGGTCATGTTATTGAAATTGTGAACATTACTCTTTTCACTAGCGTCGAAAAATAGAGTATTCAATGTTGATAGTTCATAATTTTTACTAATGATGGAATATGGAGATAATGTTGACGAACAGGTACTGTCTTAAAAATCTAAGGATATAATTACAGAATATTACAACATATAATTAGGTTTTTATTTTTAGTGTGGGTATTAATTTTTTAACCAAAATGACGGCATTCTCGATCATCAATAATAATAATTTTCCACATTAAACATAGAGTAAAATGTGTAATAATTTTATTCTTTTCGAGAGAGAAGAATTAATATACTATTCTCCTATAATTCTCCAATATTTTATAATAATATTTTGAACAAAGGTTTTTTTCCTGTATTTTCAAAACAAAAGGTATGAAGGTAGTATTAGATTCGTATAATTGTACATTTTCTATAACTACCTATGATATAGTGTGATTAGTTCAAAACTTAATTGAAAGATTTTTATGACAATAAGGATAGACTATAATATTTGTTATCTGTTATAAATGGCATAGCTATGCATTTTTCCCTTTTCGCCGCCCCATCACTGTCATTCCTCCCTCAAATTTACTTAATGTACTCATAGTATAGATTGTAAATTTTCAATAAACGCTATATTTATAAAAAAAAAAAAAAGCTATACATTTTTCAAAATATATGCAGAAAACATACAAATTATTATTGATATTAAGGTTTCTAGTATTTAAAATGCTGATTTACTGGTGTTTATCAAAAAATGATTAGTTTTCATGTTGAGAGAATAAATATTTTTCTAATAAAACCTATTTTAGGTCTTGATCGCATTATTTGTGAAAATGATAATTTATATCAAGAATGTACTGAAGTGTCACTCTCAAAAAATAGAGTAAATTTAACTTAAGAGTTTTAGTAAGGTACTAAGGTGATTATACATATTATACTATTCTAAAATATAGTTTTAAATATATTTGTAAAATTAATTGTGTTTATAATTCTGTTGCGATTATTCTAGTTTTATATTATATGTATATGAGTATATGATTATTATGAATATTATGATTAATGATTATTGTTACTTTTATTGTCAATCGGTCTCCACAAGTTTATCGAGTTAAAGTGGACTATCCGTTCTCCCCCCTCGTCTTTCTCTTATTATTCTTCCTGTGTGTTGTGCAATTTATTATTATGGTTTGTTATTATTATTAGTATTTATCACTATACAATACCGATAGAGCAATGATTAAATTATTGTTCTTATTATTGCTGTTCACTTTGTTCGGGTAACTTGTTAGTAAAATACATAATATGGTTTTTTTGCGAACCTCGTTGCTCATTGTATCATACTAAATCGATAACGAAAACTCCACCCGAAATAATTAAACTGTATCATCCTTCATAGTTCATCTTTTCGTATAGATATTACTTTTGTTAGTCGTCATATTGCTCTTACTTCAATTTCCGTCACCGTCTCCGCGCTGTTTACGTTGTGTCCATTCCGTAACGTTTAGATGCCTATCCGATTGAATTCAGGCGCATCTGTTGTAGTGTGCGCCGGATTTCTTTTCCAGTTCGAATTCAGGTGTAACTGCCATCTGGTTATTTGGCATAGTGTTTGTTAGACTACCTATTCAATTCAAATCAAGGAGTAATTCAAATTATTCGTTAAGTAGAATTCAACTAGACTTTCAAACAAATATTTCGTTTGTGTATATATGACTATTTTTGATTGTTTTGGTGCACCTATATTTTTTTAGGAAATTTACAGTTTACACGAAACATTTTACAGAAATTTCAAGTATTGAAAGTCCCAATAGTAAATTAAATAATTAGAATGCTAGTAAATCTATGTAGAGTGAACAACTTAAACAAATTAAATTGTTAGAAAATTTAAATTGTCTTTTGACAAGTAAAATGATAACTTTAAGTATCTACACTAAATAAACATTTAAAGGATGAAAATAAATTAATTCTTAATCGTTTTTTCAATTTTAAAGGTTTGTTAAATCTAGTTATCTGTTAATTGTGAGTGTTCCATTTTTATTCACAATTAGCATATAACAATGTTAAAAATACTTTCAATAACTCTCTACCACACGTTTACACCTTAGTATTATTAATTAATGGTATTGTATGTACTAGGTTACTAGGTATGTATAGAAGTCTCCGAGTCTTGTGATTTGCGCTTATCACCGTTCGACGGCTTCTTAGTGATGAACGCTATTTGCGGGATAATGTGATGCTAGAGCGACTATGGTAAGCCATCACCGGCCTAAGGTCTTCTGAACACCAGCATCGAATCAATAGGTCTGTACCTTTTCGAATACCGGGATAACTCAGTTAAGTGCCACATAAGTATCAGTCCTCTCACTAGATACAGTGGTTTGTGCTACTATCTAGAACCACTACCACAGCCACCATGTTTCAGCCGAGGTAGGCTCTTCGATCTGAAGGTACCAAATGCAGCTCAGATTGCCGGACTAGGGTAGATGGGGCTCGCCTCCTTGTGATACCGACTAGGTTTCTAGTGAATGTCAGTAGGTCAACTCGATCAACTGATTGACCTCCTACTATTTTGGGTCCCCAGCTGAATAATGATGGGTTGGCTGTAGTAGATACAGTTGATAGATCACTAGAATTTACAGATGAATCTATACAAAGTTATTCAACCCAAAGTTGACCATTAGAGAAGACGTATATTTTAATGTTAATTATCTTCAAGGCTTTATATTATATTTTAGACAAAAACTAGATAATTTTAAATCCCTTCTGGCCTCTATACAACTAAAGAAGCTCTTATCTGTTTAAAAGTAACTAAATTCACATTGGAAAGTTCCTATATTTTCCTATATAAGTTTTTTTTTTTTTTGTAAATAGATTGGCACAAGAAAAATAAAATTTAAAAAAAACTTACTTGGAATATTTCTCTGAAACTAGTTTAAATAATGATGGTAATAGTTTTAGCAAAAGAAAAAAATCGTATAATATCAGTAGATATACTTTATATAAGTACTAAGCATATTATATCTGGCATATACTTTACATATAAGATACTGGTATATATAATAGATATTTAGATGAAACGTATAAAAATATAAAATAATCTAACATTATGATCAATTCTTTTAAAACTTTCTACGTAAACTATAAATGTCATTGGAAATTTCGAAAGAACCCGAACTTGTTAAGCCACGGCTCTATTCTGATAAGTTAACGATTTATTTTTATCACAAATCTGAAGTATCCAATTGTCGAGTCGTGCACGATGCATAAGTTTCATGTGGGTGGCTTGTCTCAACGTTCTTGAGCAAGTTTTGAACAAGGAATAAATACAATATATTCCTTAAACTATGGTCTCGGGTTCCAATTCCCCTTTCTCTCACGGCCTCACCACATGATTGTCAATTGATCGTACAATACAAAACTTTTTGACGTTAACACCAAAACACAAAATGGAAAACATATAAATTCTTATTTTAATATTTTATACACTGTGCAGTTGCAGTATAGAAAGTCTATATAGAGTTTATATACTGTGAATTTCAATACTAATCCATTATTTAAAAACTCGTGTTGAGAAAAACCCTGTTATAATAATCTTCTGCTTTTGTGTAAATGTAAGTAGTTCTCGTACTGATGTCTGAAAGTAAATAGAATCACGAGAGCCAATACTGTAGCATACTGGTTTAAAAATATTTTTAATTTTATATATAATTATAATTGTTTATAAAATATTGCATAATTTATGCGATATAATTGTCATAATGATGTATAGATCACTTATTGAAAGTTGTAAAAATTTTTGTGTAGGTACAAGAAGTCATAGATCACTAAATGTTAGTCCGCGGACGAACTTAAACTAGCTCGGAGACAGGTATAATTTATTTTTTAAATTATTATTTTTGGGGAATTTTTAAATTAGGTTTACATTAATTTTTATTTTGGTTTTGATAATGTATCTACATTCAATTTTCGTGGTCTTCGAAAACTTCCTGATTTCCTAAATAAGCACATTACAGATATTAATTGATTATTATTAAATTAGAGGTAATATTATATAGTAGGTAAACAATAGAATTGTTATAATATTAATCTGTAATCTTTTAGACGTTAAAAGTTTAATTACTGCAAAATTATTATTCAAATTTGTTCTGTAAGATTTTCTTGTCATTAGGAAGAGTAATAGATTTTTGAATTAATTTCGCTACATGCCTTATTATAGTAGTTATTTGCAGTCTTAGAGAGACGGTTAACGGTAACAACTAACGAGTATAATTTATTCAAATGGATATATTTTTCCGTTCGCACGTATATGAGTGTAGTGCATACATGAAATAACGCAAAGCTATAATAATGCTAATGTGTACGATTATTATTATTATACTTTATAATATTCGCGTTCATATGTTTTACCTCCTATTCCACGACTTTTATTATAATGTGGTTCGCAATATGGGTACAGTTGAGTTCAAATAAATGGTGTTCGATCGTAACTATAATAATAATAAATAAGATTTTGAACGTGGCTCATCAAAATGGAAAACAGTGTAATAATATATAATAGTAATAACTATTTGGTACAGTATTAAGGTGTCTATAATATATACAATGTTAATATGGTTAAAATATCTCTGTTCTCTATTTATAAGTCACCTTTATTATAATTTATAACCAGTTTATACAACTTCATGACTTATAAGTTATAATATAATATGATATATTATGCACGGTCGATTCAATGTATTTTTTCCCAAATCAAATCGTTTATTCGCTCCCAATTTCCACGTTATCTTATACCATAAATGCCCAGCACCGTGCAAATCGAATATTAATATTAATAGGTTACATATGACGGTATTATTGTGTAAGATAGCTGATAATATTAATATTTTAAAGTGAAATTCGTCCAATATGCTTACTCCCATTGTTTTTTCTTTAACAACGATCAACAGGTTCAATAATCCAAAAAGTTTCAAAAAGTAAAAGAAGACATATTTAAATATAGCATTATATTTTTACACTTAATTATATATTACATAATATAAAAATATCAAAATTATAATTCTCTACACAACCTATATGTATTATGTATATTTTAAATTTTAAACACTATATAATATGAGTATAAAAATACGACATTTATTTAAAAAAAATGTTTAACTTATTAAAGTGTCGTCTATAGTCTATAATAATGATACGACCATAATAATTGTTTAGAGTATTATGATAACATAATTAATTACTACACATTTAACGTAATTTTATTATTTGTATAGTTGTGTAATTGTGTTATCTTTAGTAAAAAAAAAAAAAATATTCAACAAAACAATGAAACAAATCAATTATTTTTTAATACGATTAGACTCTAGCTTTAGCTAAGTACTGCGTTCGCAAAAGTATGTCTTTCTATCTACCGCATAATGCCAGGGGATGCAAATGATGCACCGTAGTGCAGAAAACGCAGTCACCGTTTTAAAATAGAGCCCGTTCGGTCGTGATGGTCACTGATGAACGATACGAAACGCGAATCGGGGCAAGATTATTTATTTTTTATTCGTTAACTTACTACAGTACTACACAATAACACGATCCGACCAGCTTTCTATATATATATATAGGTACCATATACGTGTATAAATAAATTATATGTGTAACATTGTAACCGACTTATAACGCTGTACGGGACGTCTTTTGAAATCCAAATTAAACGTCGGTTTGTGTGCGCGATATATGTATATATATATATATATATATTTATATATATATATATATATAAATATATTTCGACGTAGGCGTGTGCCATTGTACGAGCCTTAAAAAGTGTGTCCATTGTTAAGTCAATACTGCCAGTGGGTCGACGCGGCTACGGCGGCTATATTGTATGCGTTTGCGATTCCGCCGCGAAACGTTCACCTCGATGAACTCGTTTCGCGTCCGATATTATAAACGTATTATATGATTATATTATACTATTATTATTATTATTATTATTATTATTATTAGTTGTAGTAACATATTAGTATTACCATCATCGTCATACACACGATCGCGTGTATACGTATCATATTAATATTATACGAGCGTGCACGTCGAACAAACTGTGGGTAGAACAATTATTATACTTTTGAACATGACCTTTTATCTATTTTTGGTGTTTTTTAACATGACCCTTTATATTTACATATAAAATATCTAAATATGTATAAATACTTTAGCATGCATGTAGGCGGATTTGAGGATGGCACTGAAGGGGGCTTAGTCCTCGCCACTCGATATGCGAATTAAACATCTTATAATTAGTTTTCGGTCAAGTGATTGATAAAATTTTGGTCTTGATGCTAAATTTCGACTAGTTCAAGATCAAAAAGATCTTGAAAAGCTGAAGTTGAAATTATAATATAAAATACATAAAAAGCCTCTTCTAATGCGGTTTGTGTAAGTCTATTGCAAATTATAATATTTAAATACTATATTAAATGAGACTTAAGCCCTTCCAAAAATAAATTTAAAATCTATATACCAATATAGCTGAAAACATTGTACATATTTTAATATTATACTATATAAACATAATTGAACGTAAAATATAAAATAGATCTAATATTGACTTTAGTATTTATTATATGCTTGGTCGCTTGGTCCATTTTTACAAATAATAAATATTGTTAGATTTATATTAATTATTAAAATATTCAAATTACCATAGCCTCCTTATCTTTATAACCTATTATCATAGACTTATTATTCTTAGTACTCAAAGTTAAATATTTCGAAATCTACATCAAAATTAAAAAAAAAAATCATGTGCTAAATAATTTATAATAAAAAGGTGATTCTCATTTAAAAAACTTAAGTTTGATATTGCCACAGGACACTCTTTAATAGTATAAAAAAATTTAAGTACCTAAACCTATTGTTGACAATATGGTATATTAGTAATTACTAATTAGTATATTAAAACATTTTAAGAATCACAATTTAAACAAATATATTATAAAAATTAAAAAAAAATAAATAGAGGGTGAACATGCTAAATTAACTAAATACTGGTTAATTAACCTATATTGGTAAACAAGTAATTATTATGAAGTGTAGGACCAGGGATATACACACTATTTTTCGTCATCAGTATAGCCCCCCCCTAATTTAAATCAATGTAAAATTAGGAGTTTACGTTTTTTTTGTTTCAGCGTTTGTCGTCTTCTAAGACATAAGCTCGCCGGCGTTTTCCGCCGTGGATAAATCTCCACGCATGATAAAACAATGAATTTCGAATAAAAAACGCTGCGAAATATGCTGTGGAAAACGCTGTGTATAGCCCCGGGCTCAAACGGTGGGTACAACATGCGTCGCCATGCGCACGCCACACAGTTAAATGTCGACGGCGAAACTAATCCGATCCACTGGCAATTTTCATTCATTGTCGTATTCATTTTCAATTTGATAATGAAATGATTTAATACAGTAATTTAAATTTGTATTCTTATCATTTCCTTGTGTATCTAAATAGTATATAAATAATATTATTATCATTTATAATCAGTAGTAACTAGAATACCTATAGATGTTGAAGCAATAAAAAACTAAAGAAAAGCACTTAAAATAAAGCAATTAATCACTAAAAACCTAAAAAAAAGTATAATATTTAAACTATTGGTTAATTAAATTATTAAAAAAATGTTTTTTAATAAAATAAAATTCTATTCACAAGCTATTGTTGTTTCTTTTTCTCCATAGTTAATTTGTAAATTAAAATTTATTTTACTTAAGATAATTTATGAAAATAAATAATACAATAGTTACAAAAAATGTAATCACTAATATCATAGGAGTTGTATTAAACTATACAAATTTTTTTAAGTTTTCAAACAAAATAAATATTAACTTTTCAAATATACGTTTATTTAAAGTATATTTTGAAAAAATTTTACAAAAAAGCAAAAAAAAAAAAACAGAATACAATAATTGTATTTCATGCATTTGATACTAAGTAGTATAAATCGCACTTACAGCTGACATAGTTTCATTGCAGAGTAAAAGAAAGAAGTTAATACTTTCAAAAAACGTACTCTAATTATAATTTACAACATACCTAATATTATGAATATTAGAATAATTATGTGATATGCAGGAGTTTTATTTTTTAGTATTATTTTTTTCTGTTAAATAATCAATATATCCAATATTTTGAAATTCCTCTTCAGATAATTATAACAAAACAAATAATAATAATTTTAATAAAAAAATCCAAAAACCATTAAGCATTAAAATCGTATGTATACAACGTCTAGAAATTCCATAAAATATTTAACTAATATCTTTACAATATCATTTACTAGTCGTTCATCGATTCTAAAAGTAGAATTTTTGGGTGTAGTGTATTATTATCGTGTTAATATGATTATCAGAATATGTCATGGAGACACGTGGAGTTGTATTTTTCGTTATTACTCTTTATTGTTGAGTATTGCGTTATTTTGGAATTCCTCTTTAGATAACTGTAACAAAAAAATAAAAATAAAACAATAATAAAAAATCCAAAAACCATTAAGCATTAAAATCGTATGTATACAAACGTCTAGACATTCCATAAAATACTTAACTAATATCTTTTTAATATCACTCTTACTAGTCGTTCATCGATTTTAAAAGTGGAATTTTTGGGTGTAGTAATTATTATTGTGTTAATGTGACTATCAGAATATGTTATGGAGAAATGTGGAGTTGTATTCTTCGTTATTATTCTTTATTGTTGAATGTTGTATTATTATGGAATTCCTTTTTAGATAGTTAAAACAAAAAAATAAAAATAAAATAATAATAGTAAAAAAATCCAAAAACCATTAAGCATTAAAATTGTATGAAAACGTCTAGACCATTCCATAAAATACTTAACTAATGTATTTTTAATATCACTTACTAGCTAATCATTCATCGATTCAAAAAGTGGAATTTTTGGGCATAATGTATTATTATTGTATAATTTAGAAATTTGTCTTCAAATAAAATATTCAATTATTATTTTACATTAAAATGCTGTTCTTAATGTCATTTTTTAAGCATATACTCGTATTATTACTATGTAATAAATCTTGATCATATGAATTTTGTATTCATTTAAATTGTAATAAATATAAATATCGATTGAGTATTTTAAAATACGTATAACTTTACTTCAAAAATTAAAATGTCATTGAAAACTTACGTAGATATATCAGATAATATTCATATCATTTATTTTCGTAATCAGTCATTTTACTCTTATATTCAAAATAATAGAGTAATTGGAATTTTCTAAACATAAAATTTGGTGTGATAGGTGTTTTACAAAGATAAAACAAGTAAGTATAAGACATAATCGCATAGTAGTAAAAAATGACCTCGTTTATAAAGTTTATAGTATAGATTGTACTTGATCACAAAAATTATACCTTGAGTAGTAAATGCAAATATAAATAATCGTAAAAAATTTTAAGTTTTTACGATAGTATGATTATTCGTTTTTTAACTATTATATAAAAACTAAATCAGTTTTGTAGAAAATTGTTGCGTAAATATTCCCGTTTTACCTTATTTTATTGGCTTTTCCCGAAAAGTATTGGGAACTTTTTGATGTTGATTCAATTTGTAACTGAAAACCACTTTTAAAGTTGAAGATTGAATTATTTTTACTATCTACTCCAAGTGGCGAACACAATATGGTAAAACTAATACATATATCGCTCCACTCGATCAATACTCGGAATCAAAAAATAACATTAAATACCTATTTACATTTTTTTAAATATTTTATTAGTGTCAAAAGTTTATCACATATAATATTGGACACGTCATAAGCGAAATCTACGTTCATTGTGTGTCCACCAGAATTTATAATGTGTGAAATACACCTGTCGAACTTTATTGTCTCTTGGAAGTTAATTTTATTAAATATGGTTGAACGCCCACGAGCTGGTACACGCGCAAATATATTATTTTGATAGTTTATAATTGCAAATATCTAACCATTGTAATTGGCTTTGTGACTTCTTTTGCAAAAAGTACATTTAGCTGGATGATACAAAACGGTAATGTGTAATTTATGTATTAAAAATAAATGTTTTATTAACATTTTGAGTTTATTGACAATCTAAACATTTATTAAACTCAACAGAAAAATATTCTAAAACAAACAAGACTTTATTTAGGATTTTCTCATTAGGTAGATGAATATTTTCAATGTTATTTGTTTACTTTTATTATTATTAGAACAATTGTTTAGAATTATTTACTTAATTTTGTAAGTGCAAAACAAAATAATATGCAAGTGATTTTTATCTGAGTCACTATATAAGTTTCATTATTTTGGTGAATGGTCAGGTTTTTCAAAACAATATTTTCATATACATATATTATCATGGCCCAAAAAATATAAATACTCAATATGTTGATTTATTTATTAACATATTGTGTTAAGTATATTTTGTGTGACATGTCAAATATTTTTAGAGAGGATTTTGAATATAGAGAGGTTTGTTCACTATACTGCTTTGTGAATGGTTGTCACTCAACCAAAAACGTGTAAATTTAAAAATTTAAAATTCTAATTTTTAAGTGTTGAAATTTGGTTGGAATTGATAAAATAATATTTCATTATTCAGTTCAGCGCACTGAGATTTATAACAGTAAGTTATAAAATCTGTCATTACAGATTTAAGCTTACTTGCGGATATATAAAATATAGAAACTATGGAGTAGTGCACGATGGATTACCAGCTAATATATAATAATATATTCATTTATTTATCAATATTCTATTATTATGTCATTCAAAAGATAATATTTTTGCATGCCGAAAATATTTTTTAAGAAAACATAATTTATATAAATATAGTAATAAACAATTTTTTTAACGTTCAAAAATTTCTGTTTTATTTATATACATAGGGTAAAATGAATAAAAATAAAAACCTTTACGTAATTATTTTCAAATGTCAGCATATTTTTTTATATTCTAGTTTATATTTATACATTTTTAGATAAGTTGTGTAAGTAAATATTCCCGTTTTTCGTAATTTTATTTTAGTTCTCTTAATTATTTTAAATGTAAGCTTTTAAAATTTTTATTTTTGACATAAATTACAATCTAAAATATAAATCCATTTTTATATCAGTAACCACCATTAAAGTAGTAAATTGAAACCTTTTTATCATTCCTCAAGTTAAACACACTTAATATTGTAAAACAAATATGTTTATCGCTTAGTTGAGCATCTATAATATTCCTTTTATGGTTAGTTGTATAGCCAATTTTTAGCAATTTGACTGGACTATAATGGTTATTACTTATTACTTAATAAAAAAAATGTACAACTAGTTTGCTTTAAATATTTAAATTATATCTGAATATTTAATAATAACGGGAAACATTATATTATATTATATATGAATGCTTATGCCCCTCATAATTTAAACTAAATCTGCAAAATTGAATACTCTATTTATTTTGAGTACAATTTAGATAAACTAAGCTATGAGAGAAGTCCATTAAGATATTTTAAAATTGACAAATTAAAAAGTAGTTAAATAATTTTTCTTAATTGATTAGCATTATTTCATTTTATATAATAAGTCGCTTGGTAAACGGTATTTAAAAAACTCAGTTTTTATTTTCAATATCAATTGCCAGTTAATACTGATTTATTTTCAAACTAATTTCATTTACCATCATAAAATATTTCTAAACATAAATTCGTGGTCATATCGCTAACTCTGGAGGAAATCGCTTGTCATCCCGTTTTACGTCAGGCGTACCCACGTTCCCCTATCATTATAGTTTATAATAAATTCTATTCTCTAAAATTTGTCGTCTGATCTCTACGCAATCACCATTTGGTGTTTCTATTCATATATGTATATATATATATATATTAATAATCATTGTAAATGTATATGATTTTGTACAATACCAACGCTCAAAAGAACATAAGACAAGTATACAGATAAATAATTATTTTATTGTTGTTATCAAATTCGAAGGGTTCATAAATCAAAACAGGGTTAACTATGATCATAAAATAAAACGACGATTTTTTACAGTGTATAGATAATAATAATAATAATATGATTTTTTAATTTAATATTTGAGGTCAAAATGTAAAAATATCAATAATAATTGTTTTAAATTGGTTTAACGATTAACTGCATTATGGTCACCGAGGGAGATTGATAATTTATATTTCTCCCTTTGGTCATAGAATAAAAGATAGGTCCCGGAGGTAGTTTCAAATTAATTTTGTACCCACAGAACTCAGTTTATACGGGCGCTTGTAGTGTGCAGGCAATACATATCATATTATACATTAAGCTTTACACATACTTGTATATATTGTTTTGAATGGTACAAAAAAGTTTGATGATGGAAAAAAAATTTGTCTCTTCTCGTTTCATCACCATACCCCCAAATTATATATTCCCTTTTAGGCTTTTCGCAGTATTAATAGGATCTACATATTATAAATGTAATGTATATATATATATATGTGTGTTAACACTATATATAACAGGAAGTTTGTGCGGAAATGACCAGAATGTCCGTAGTTTGATTTTCACGGTAGATCGAATAATGCCACACAGATAAGTGTACCCCATGTACTTGTACACCCTTATTAATATTTACTTGGGGTGTATTGTGTCTAAATATACATAGACGTATTGACATAGGAAATTACTATCGGATCGTCGGTTAAAGTGTTTTGTATACCTATATTTAAGTAGATGCGTCTGGGTGTGATATCTCTATGTCAGTGGTGTTTGATACACTCATATAGTCATGAAAATAAACAGTCGTGCGCAGGCAGTGAAAGCTGCTGCAGGTAGTGCTCAAAAATTGAATCGATCTAGTCAGATCTGCCAGTCGGCAGACGTATAACAACTATCAATAACGAATTTAAATCACCCGAGTAATTTTGATTAAACATATTTGATGGGAAAAAATCATTATTTATCGTTCGAAAATAAAAATAGGTCAAAAAGGCCTGTGATTTGACATGCTGATCCCCTCATGATTTTTATGTTACCATTATATACAATAAATATGTTACACCCATATAGTGTAATAATTGTTCAATGAGATATTTTATTTATTTAGTGAAAATAACGTTTATACACTATATGGTTATTTGTTTGTTGAAGTGGATAAAATTAATAACATTATAATACATTATGATTGTTTTTATTTTGTTTAATACGTCTATCATATTATTAGATCTAAACATTATTTTTATCATACAATTTTTGCAATATTTTATAATTAATTATTTAATCATGTTAATTAATATTATTGTTTATTACTACACAATATATTTTTTGCTATATTATTATTTAATAATAACTTGATAAATAAGGTATTTATTTAATTATACGAGTAACTTTATAATATAAATACATACAACTTAACGAAATTAATTAATATTATTTATTTTTTTTCTAATTTGTTTTCTTGATAATTATAACTATAAATAAATAAAAATAATATTATATTTATTGAAATGAAACAATGTACAATGCGACAAACATGACTTGCGTCAGAAGCGGGTCGGTCGGCTTGTAAGTTATAACACACGTAACATGCGAACAACATCTTACCGCGTTTTTCATTCAATTTATATTTTCTATTATTCAATTTCACTCAACATTTGATACTCCAATAATTTTATGCAAACCTTATTAATAAATTTATTATTAATTTTTAATATAATAATATTAAGAAATTAATATTTAATTAATTACTTATAAATTTATAATAATAAAGAGATTACACAATGTAGGTACACTTAAATTTATTGAAAAAACGGGGTTTATTTTCAATGTAAAACAAATTGTTTATATAGTGTAGAAAAAGGTTTTTTTTTTTATTGAATAGATATAATTTATGAAGTGAACATCCATTTCCGGCCGGGAGTCTTGAAGATGTTATCATGTCGCGTGATTAGGTTTCACATCGTAGTACAAATAATGTATGAAAAAATCTCTATCCTAAACTCCCGTACACTACGTTATTAAGTAGCTGCAAAATTCATCGCGTAACCTCGTTGCCATCTAATCTTGTTCTATTTTGTAGTGCTTTAATATATACTAATTTAATTTCATAACAAGCCTCATAAATTCACTGAATTATTTTTTATTAAATTCGAGCTATAATTACGTCCTAGTACGTATTTTTATGCGTATAAATAATTTTTTTTTTTTTTTGCTGCTGCTGCTGCTGAATTACCACTTCTCTACTACCATGCGTTTTTGAGATTTAATTTTTTTACATCCAATTATAGTATTTGGAACGACCTAGTAAAACAGAAATACAATAAAAATTACATCCTAACACAGGTTTTATACCAACCTTTATGTACTTATAATTCTTAGTAAATGGTTTTTTACCCATTTATTTTTAATCTGCAAAGACCTTTGCGGACCTTATATACGTATAGAGTGAATAAATACCCATAACTTCACGAGCTCAAGTGTAAGTTTGTTTTGACGACCAAGTATAAAATAAAAAATAATTACATTCAAGAATTCAAACTGAAATTAAATTAGTTCGTGATTTAGATTTTTTTTAGTTTAATTCAGAACAGCTGTAAAGAGTATTAGAGCGAGTTTTATTTATACATGTATTTATATTATACTATTATGTTAGTGTATTGTATGTATTTGAACAATTTCTTATATTCTCATAGTTCTAACCAACCATGTATAAAAAAATATAACCTATAACTAATCATAGATTTAATTATAGATTTGAAACCTTCTTAATTTAATTTGACTATGGAAATGACTAGGAAGCATAATAATTATTATCATTATTATTACGTTTTATTGAAATGTAGATACATTTCGTCATTTCTCATTTTTAGTCAACATATAAACTGTAATCTAGTAATGTGTAGTTGTAACTATAAGTCAGTTTTGTATACATTTCAAATAAGTTTTTTATTTATTTGTAAAATATTATGTTTATTGATATTTGGAAAGAAGTATAGTCTTTTCTTAATAACTTGAACGTTTTACTAAATTACTTTACCAACTATACACTGTTAGACTTTTAAGTCATACATAAATTAATATAAATATTATAAAGATAAATTAAAAAATCATGGAATTTCAAAATTTTGCATAAAAACTAATATCGTATTTGTTTTTATACATTGTTCTTTGACAAATGAATAAATAACATTTGAATTTGATTAAATTACATTTAAATCCTATGGTTTTTACTTCTACATCATGTAAATAAAACAACCGTATTGCTTAAATATTTTCACGTAATTAAACATTTTTCATGAAAGAACAAGTAGGTATGTCAAAAGTATACACTAGTATTAGATATAACAGTACATAAGAATTGTAGTTGATAGTTGTTACGCTTTTATTAGTTATTATTATATCATATTTTTACATGCGACTAAAAATAATTAGTTATGCATATTAAGAGTAAATATAATGTACGCCTAGGTCTCAGAAATATGAGAGAAAAGGTGTATACATTATAAAAAAATAATAATTTTTCTTGAGTTTTTAATTGTGTAGTCGTAATGAGTCAATGAATGTGTCTGCCACGTGGACACAGGCTAGTAATAATTAATGTAAATCATTTTTTGAATATTTGAAACACCAAGTACAGAGAAAACTTCTTTTTCATTAAGAAAATGATATAAACAATCTGTGTATAACAAAATACAATAAGTAATAAGTATACAAAATCTAAACTTATCGAAAAAAAAATGTACGATATTTTATAATAAAAGATGGTTATTATTGAAAATGATAATAAATTAAACATTAATTTATTGTTATAAAAAGAAAACCTTAAGTACATTTTTAACTTGTATATCATACCGAATTATTCTTTTTTTTTTTTTTTTATTACGATATAATATTATTCAAATTTTTTAATTAAGCTATAGTACATCATCTTCTTGAATAATGGAATCATTCACACTCTTACTACACTCTAACTCGGAGTTTAAACCTAATTTGAATGATCGGATTGTATGTTTATAGAAATATTCTAACAAAATCTCTTCCGCAGTATAGCGCACGATTTATAAATTGAAAACTGAAATGATTAATGTTAATACGTAACTTTAGGTAATAATGATAGTGTGCGCGTGCACAACTTTATAATTTAAAAACTGTTTATAATTTTATCGGTAAATGGAATACACCTGTTCGAGTCGAAATGTTGTTTGATTAATTTAATTGGCTATACGTTTTGCATAATTGTGCATATAATATATATATATATTATATAGTATAATATAAATAATATAATACGAATAGGTTTATTATTTATGTCCATAGACATAGTGTATTGTGACGCGTGTGCATATATTTCGATTAAAAATTTTAAACGGTTGTCAATTTTATTAAGATAATTATTATAACATTAAACAATGTAAATCGGTGTCATTATGCGTTTTGATATATACTCTCGAAGGCCATAAAAAAGAAAAACAGGCTATAACTGATAAAGTTCTTTGAAATGTTCGTTTAGTTTTCAATGGATTCGACACGCGATCCCACTAAAGACTACACGGCGAACACTCAAACAATCTGACGCAGACCAAACGTAAAGTTACGTTAAGTGTTGGAATCGGCAGTAAAAGTGACGGCCGTATAAACCATTCACACACGCGCGCACCGCGCAATCTTCGTATCAAACCCGCCTCATGTATACCTACCAATGTCCTGTACACAAGTACAATATATACTATTATTATTAAATTGAACCGTCAGCTGGTCGTTGTGCTGACCTAGAAATCAAAAACGGTATACCTTCCGCTCCTCCACTCACCACTATTCGTCGTCGAACGGGTTTGAATGGCTATGCGGCGCGGTCGTGCCGCGGCCTAGTAATGACGGTTCCCGGAATTAATTTTCGGAAATCATTTTTCTCGCTTGGAATAATAAAAAAAAAAAAAAAAAAAAAAAAAAATGAAAAATGGAAAATGCACGTCGGCTGGAAAACGGAAAGACCGCGGCCGAAACACGCTATATACCATTAATACACATCAATGGATATTCATTAAATCGATGCTTAATCTCGTCGTTTCCGCGGGACTATACCAACGACAAATTACGACGAGTGAGACGTAAAAAAAAAAAAATTGGAAAAAATCGAAACAAAATGTAAGACGTCCGAGAGAGTAGCACAGTGGCTCGTGACGTGATCGCGTGTGAGGTTGTTCACCTTTCACCCTGGACAGGCACACGATGTTGACCCAGTCAGACGTCCCCACTCTCTCCTTTATACGTAAGTTATACAGCCAACTTCTCTTATTCCTTTACGCCGCGTGTATAGTAGTAATAGACAATAGAAATGGTAGTAGTAGACAGTAGTAGTATACTGTAGTAGTAATTTTGCAAAGTGATAGTGTATGGTACGAAATAATAATAATAATAATGATATTAGGTATGTCAATCGAATGCTATTAAGAAGCAAAGAATAGCGTAGAAATGGCTTACAGGAGCAGGAGTGATTTATTAAATTAATTCATCCAAATCATGAAAAAACGCTTAATGTTATCCAGAATGTATTGAATGTGTTTAAAATGTTTTATTATTATTTTAATGTTTGAAATTTTGCCTATTGTTTCATATTATTAAATGCTACTTAAAAATTATTTCTTCCAATATGGAACTGCTCCGTGTGTAATTGATGAAACGAACGTGACTGTGACGGCCACTGAGACGAACAAACCATATAATCTCTTATAGTCTTATGACGGTTTTCAATGGCAAACGGAATTACAACGAAACTGTTGTGTGTTTGTCCGATGATGTGGACGAAAATATCGATTGACAACGAAGCAACGAATGACGATATAATTAATAAAATGGTCTTTTTAATTTCACATATAAAATCCATCGCCAATAACCTCGAGTATAGTATATTAGAATAGAGTATATGCCTGATGTATTCGTTCTATAGTCATGTTCCTAAAGTCAGAAGTCAAAGCGGTTGGAAAATGTACAAAAATGAATTGTAGAAGTCGTGAAAATAAATTGCGATAATAAACGATGTGAAGAGTTCTTATTACTTCATATTGACTAGTGCAAATGCACTTCTTGACTTTCACATTATATTTATCACAAAATATATACCTATTTAATATTTATTTATTTATAGACTTTAGATCAGTTGAAAAATATTTATCAGATAATCATTTTGTTGTAAATAATTTTGATAAGATTAATTATATATATCTAAAGAACGCTTGATACTAATAATTATGGTAGAATTGAGAAACCAAGAGGCGAGAATATTGCACCGCAAAATAGGAAAAGGACGCGCGAGATCAAAGTAATATAATATTAATATCAAACGATTGCGCCTATATAGGTAGATATTAAGTAATAGTTGCATATAATATATAATTTAACAGTCAGTCGTGATGTTCACGGTATGTCGGTATACCACTGATGCCACTCGTGTTAGCTATACGCCTATACCTATGTATTATATAGGTAGATACGTTTACGTACAACGTACTCATCTGTGCGCGGATCTATGACGATAATAAACCATGTAAAAAAAAAAAAATATTGCGTAAATCGGCGGTGTGCGGGGTCGAGTAAAAGTGTGTGCCCTGCATAATCATAATATTCCAACTAATACTTATAGCTTAGAAGTTATAATATGAGGATGTATAATATATACAAGTAGAAAATTCACACGCACAGAAAATTCCTTATGAGAAATCCTAGAACCCGGTCATCTCTTTTAAATCCACCCCAACATCTATATAGATTAACTTGATTAGACAATTCAATATAAGAATTCTCACTGTTGTAGTGGGAAGAAAGGGCTTTTTTTTTTAACAATGTAAGCTGTATGTAACATATATCTTTATATTAAAAGTATATAAATGTATTGTACTTGTATGATTTAGCCTATCGAAAATGGCAAATGGGTGGGGTAAGCGTTCACGCCATGAGTCAATACTTAGGTTAAAAATCTGCTTTATAATAAACATACATTAAATCTTTTGTTGTATTTAAAATTTTATTTTTGTATGAACCACAATTAATTATTATAATATTGATTAATTATTTATTCATACATAAACCATTTTATTAATAAAGCGCTATTTTCGTTTTTTTTTAGTAGTAGGCAATATTACATTATTACTATTATTATTATTTTTAAACTAACTATATAATATACAATGCTCGATTTCTAAATTTATCTGTAACAATGTAACCCATCTTAATATTTGTTTGGGTGTATTTTAATTTTAAAATTTTAAGATAATAATGCATTTATAATATATAAATATGGAACAATAAAAGTTTTCCTTTTGATCTCTCATAAAATTTTTGTATTGTTTCTCTAAATTTTATAGTACACAATTGTCTTCAAGCTTTAGTATAAATAAGTCTTTTATGAATTATTAGGTTCTTTTCTTTAATAATCTATACACAAAATATAAATTGTATGATTCCTTTTCTTATAATGTGTTAGTATAATGTAGGAAATCAATACGTTAACATTCGTTGCGATGATGTGCATCTAAATTGCTAAAATTGCTTAAGTTAAATGCGTCAAATCTATTCATTTATCGATATTTAAAAATAATTTTTTCCTCGTGATATCTGAAAATATGGTATTTTTAATACCTAATGATATAATTAAATTATTGACAGGTACTTATAAATTTGATGTACATAATTTTCGAACACAAACTTCCGTCGTTTATTATAGTCATTTAGACTTAGACTTATTATTAGTTATTTATTTTCTTGTCTATTTATACACATGCTTAATAATTAATGAAACATGTCCAAAATAAAACTTATTACTGGCCAAAGCGGCAATCATAATAATAAATAATATTTTGATAATAATTATTTATTGTTAACTGATTTTTTTTCTAATAGAATTTGCATAAACACAAATTTTAGCTGAGTTTTTTCTTGGTAGAATTTGCACTAAAAAATAGGCACTCGCACCGAAGTTTACATGCGTATGAAATGAGTACAATTAAAAACTTAAGCCTTAAGGACAAGCCGGCGGTGGCCTACGACATGACTTGAATTTATATTATGTATATAATATATCATTTTTCTACGTGTATTTGCGTGGGAATTGCGTTTCGGTTTACGATGATTTGGTCTAATTTTTCGTTCGTATAATTTTATGTATATAATATTATTATTATGTACTATTGGGGAGACGCCGCCGAGTCCGTCGGCGTTACTAATTTTCGGTTCTTGTAAAATCAGCGTAGGTTCTATGTATATACATAATGTTTTAGTGTTGCGGTGTGTTTTTTCCTCTCCGTATTATATATACAAGTAACGACGATCATTCAATATGTTTTTTTTATTATTCGAATTTATTCTTAAAAAAAAAATCACGGGCATTTATGCGATGAACGTGGTAGGTTCTAGGTGGGTATTTTATAAATCTATTATAATATGTATTTAAACTTACGGCCGTCATATTATGTATTATTAATTATTTCCAGTGCGCGCTTTGACGATAATTATTAATTGTTATCTTTATAATAATAATACATTACAGTATATCATAGAAAACTTGAAAACGTGACGCTATATATTCCTAAAACATTTGGGTGCCGGAAAAAATGGAAAACGTGTTCGTCTAAAATAACGGTTATGTATTATTTTTTACATTAATAAACAAGTACTTTTTATAAGCACCTATATCAATATTTTGTGTAATATAAGGAAATCGTTCTCTTGTTTATTAAGTGTTTTTTATTCAACATATTATAATCGTGAGAATTTGATATCGCGGTTTTACAATTGAATTATATGCACCATGTAATACATCTACCTAGTGTCTAATAATTAGCTCATTATTATAAATTATAATAATATATATTATATTTAATATACATTTTATACATGATATAATATGATGCTATCATTATTCATTTATTTATAAGTCATTTAGTGGCACAATAATTTCCATGATTTATCATTAAATAAAAATTGCATTTCACAATACGCAATAAAAACAATTTTTACGCATTATCATTGTGATACATTTTAATAATTTTTTTGGATTTTGAATTTTAAATTTATCTAAAAGAAATCTGTCTAAGATGTAGGTATTAAACCAAGTTTTTTAAAGAAATTAAATTATTTTAGATTGGTTTATTTCTAAAATTTCACGCTAGACTAGACATTAGATATAATATTATATACGCATAAACAATAATAGAATTAATAAAATAATTAAAAAAAAAAAAAAAAAAAAACATGTATATAATATTATATGTTATTTAATGGAAAAGATTAACTAAGCAATATAGTTGTGAATAGTGATTTTAATTGTATGAAGTACCTATAACTAATATATATTAATTTGCATTTGCCCTACTTTTAAATTCGTTAAATACATATGAGACATATTTGTTCTTCGTTCCCGTTTTCCATTGGCGATTGGCCAATAATTGTATAGCTATAATTCGAACATAATACGCTTATGTGTCTCATACTATAATATAACCATCTTATAAATAATATATTTGAATTTAAAAACTCTTTAGGGTCATTTAAAATATTTGAATGAAATGTTTTTTTTTTTATTAGCAAATCTTGTGCAATTAATTCATTTGGTATTTAGTAAGCAAAACGTATAACCCATAGTCAATTATTGTCTTATTGGAGAGTAATCAGCTGTTCAGGACATATTTTACTATACCTATTATAGATGATGCTACAGTGTTTGCATTATATTAAATATTAAAAAAATATTTACAAACATGTGCCCAGTAATATATATATATAATATTATTTTTGTATGCTTGTGTGTATAGACAGTGACGACTGACAATGATTCTTATCTTGTGTGCAACACGCCGTAATACAATATATGTTTTAATCGCATACTATAACACTACTATTTCACCTCAATTATACGACTTATAAGACTTTTAAACGTGCAAGAAAAGACGGCGATAGTAGCGGTGCAAGTATGCTCGCATTTAGTGTATACTAATACAACGGGGACCTATTGCATATTCATGCACCTATGTCCTATATAATATACCGGATGATCTATTTAACGGGAAGTCACTATTAATATTTTTGAAAATATTTGGTCTAAATAATTTAATGTTGTTAAAAAAGAACAATTTTCTAAAAACTTTATATTTTTTATTGTTTTTGAATTTTTAAATGACAACATACATTTTTAATTCCATATTTTAAAGCATCATATTTTTTGGAATACTTTTATATAAATATATATAAATTGAATGTTAGACGAGTATGTTATTCGTTATAACTTATAAGTAATTAATGTTTATTTGAGCGGAGTGGTAAAGGTGTATTCCACAAAATGTTGGTAAGCTACTACTTCGTTTATCTAAACATCAAATATTTATGAAAAATTATAAAAAATTAACTATTTGTTCAAAATTTGATTTTTATAGATAAAAAATACTCCAAATTATATTAATTTTTTTAAATATGCAATTAAAAATGTATGTTATTATCCAAAACAATTAAAAATGATATTGATGAGAAAATGTTATTTTGTAATAACTTAAGATTATGTAAAAGAAATATTTTTAAGATCGTTATTGTTTTCTGAAATAATATTCGCTAAATAGTGGTTCGCCCCGTATACAATGCGTGATTCTTTTTAAAGATAACGTAAAATATTTTTGTCCAGTTACCTTGGATTAAAATGGAGCTAGGGAATACTAAAATATTTATTTTTGACGAATTTCAAATTCTTGGGTTTTTTTATTGTGTGCTTGCGCAGTACAATTAGTACTTTTTAAAATTATATTTTCAATACCAGATAATTTGTATAGATCTATTTTTTTTCTTTTAATCATGGAACCACTGCACTTAAACCAAAATTGGCTGAGTTACATATGAGTTAAATTTAAAATTTAAATGACTTAATCATTGAAATTTTCTATAATCGTACTACAATTTTGAATTTTCCGCGTTTCAGTGAGTTCTTCCTCATTTCAATCCAATGACACCAGACAAAAATATTTCGTGTTGACTTTAAAAGGAACCACACTGTATAATTTACTATGAATATGAAATACAGTATATTATGTGTTGTGGGTTTCTTCGACGGAAATGGCAGCGGTTGCAGTGGGTGTGGGTTCGATGTCCCGTTATGCTTTTATCCCGCCGTGACTGTGCACCATCGTCAGTCGCAACAAAATTGTCCGCCGGCGGGCCACGCGCGTCGTCGACGTCGTGTTGTTTTGCGTATTTTTCTCTTCGTATATACCTATAGTCCCGTGAACTGATGCCTGGTGATGTTAGGTATTATTATTATTATTATTATTGCATTGTGATATGATCGGAGCACAACCATTTTTGACGATCCTGCAGTACCGATTCAATGTACTTATAATCTGCATACACAGGTGTACGGCATATTATGGCGTATCACTCAGTTATTTATACTATTTTATTATTATGCACTGAAAGGATTTCGCTCTTGGCACCCTCTTATTGTCATAAAATTATACGCCCCACTAAACGTAATAATCACTATGATACATTGCGATTTGCAGCGGTCCAGTGCTGCAAGCGAACGTATATTTTGTCGCGAGGTTTGGAAATAGTATATATATTGTTATATTAAATGTTAACAGTTTTGCCTTATCGTATAGAATTATACAGCTATCAGCTATTGTTTAATTCTACTATTCTCTTCCTCCACACAAGTGACTCTCGCCCAACACACTATTCGGTTTTAACTAGTATTGTTGTACCCACCTATTTATATATAGTTTAATATGAACACATAATATAGGTATAAGTATTATATATTATAGTCTCGTTGGTCGGTATATAATATAATGCACATTACATACACACTCGTATTTATATGTATATATTTAGAATGAGCCCCTAAAGTTTCAGTGCGTTATATTATAACAGGTATACCTATATGTTCGCCTGTACAAATCTGCGATGTTTAGCGGGGCGGTAATGGGGGTTGATAATGCGGTACGAATGTGATCCGACGGAGTTGGTAATTCCACATTTTCACATCCAATATCCATACTAGTTATAATAAACACGCAATCATTTGATTCGTCATCCTACGTCAAGTTTAATTATAAAACTTTGCACTTTACCGGCCCGATACATATAGCCATATAGGTACTATACGCATTGACTGTGTGTTTCGTTTTAGTACAGTTTTATTTTTCTATGTGACTATGTATGTGATATGACTCCCCAAATCTCATATATATCTACATAAAAATAATTGCAATGAGAAAATGAAAAAAAATGAAAATATACATATTTTTAATATATAATAGGTATTATTTTAAAATTGGATGTAATGAGAACTTTTTTTTTTATTTATTATTTGCTATTGCTTACAATTTTATGATATTAAGAACATAATTATTATTACAAATATTTAAAATTAAAATTAATCATAAATATAAAAAGAATAGAAAATACATGTTATTTATTCTTAGTCTGCGGTCCGTTTAAAATTTATTCGCGGGCTATATGCGAGGTTAGGTATTAGGTTAGCTATTTGGTGACTCCTAGTCTATGCATTTTAATTACTGAGAAAATATTCGTTTGAAATTTGAATTAAGTCAATTAATATCTTTAAAATAATTACCCACAAAATAATTTATGGTAACAAAAAGTGGTTCTCAATTAATAAATAGAACTTAGTATCACCACAGAATATTACCTAATTTGAATAAACTTATTACTAAAGGAAAAAATAAGGGTGAGAATACGTGGTAAATCACTCTGTATAATATAATATATACACTTATATACACACATATAATTATAGTAAATATTTATGTTATAATATAATGTGTATACACTCTGTAGGAGAAACAGTGAACTATGAACTATGAAGCGCGTAATAAAGCCGTCGTTTTTAATTACTGGATAGAAGTTTTGTATAGCAAATTTTAAGGAGTAGAGTGTATTATCTGAAAAGTTTTAAGTTTGGTCAAGACTACCACGCAGAGTAAGTACAGACGATAGCAGCTACAGCATTATACACTTATACTTTAAATGCGATAATTGTCATCACGTCAGTAACTTTGAATGCGAATCATTAACTATAATGGGTAACTATATTTAACCATAACGTTCCCGAGTGCCATGTTTATTGTGTGGATCTAGAAACTCAACAATCATCGCAATAAACGCTTAGTAAGATTGAATTCCTCGAAGTAATTTACAATTTTTAACACAACAATTATATCCTATAGCGTTTAACGCCTAATACTTTTTGTAAAAATTTAAAATCATTTTTTCAAACTGTAAATACAATTCAGCTAGTGAAAAATTAATGTATCAGCCGATGCTTCAGGGTTTTATTTGAGAGAGGGTAAGACGCCTTGTCAAAAACTTGTAAAAACAAATACTCATTTTACATTACATATATCTACTATAAACGTCTATTTTTGATCTTGGCAAAAATATTTAATATATTCATTTCGTAAAAGTAAAATATTATCTAAATGATTAAATTTATTAAATTATTTTTTTTTATTACAGGAAAACCCTCAGATCTGATGATGTAGGTGTGGACTTAAGTCACGAACTCAATATAATACAGATATTAATACAATTTTAAATATAGTAGTTGTTTTATTTAATTTTGTTCATAAATTATACAGAACTAAACACATTTATACAATTTATTGTACAACTTTTATAACATTGAACTAAGTCTTGTATTGGTTTATATATTTTTTTAGTACTTTTAAACCATAAATAGTAAATATACAGTATCTAAGTATCTTAATGAAATATGTACGATGTACATAAAATTAGTCACATTAAAAATACATTATTTTTAATTACAAAAGGAATATAATTGTTAGTTTTTATATGTATACAATTTCATTCAACTTCATACAAAATAAAAATTTTTGGATAATTAATTTCATATTGTTAAAGGTTTTAAATATATAATTAATAGATTTTATAAATACTAAATAAACAATGATGTTTATGATTGATAAAAATATATTCCAAACTTCAAATTCTTTTGCATCGTTTACAAAGAATATTAACTATTTATTTATATTTAAACATTATCAGTTCATTAGTTATTATTTTGCAAGAAATCAAATATATAAGAATGGAAAACTAAAAACTAATCGTACTTATAGTTAAAGTATTTATTTATTTATTTTAGTTTTATTCTCATAAGTATATTTTTACATCTATATTTAGGTTTTTTTTTAAAAAAAAGATGTATGGTTAAATTTGATAATTTTTTCAATCAATAATTTTTCACATTTTTTGTATGAATAGATAATACACATTACACTGTATAGATATTAGATACGTAATTTAATTTCAAACACAACAAAAGACTATTATTTAATAATATATGAACAATGAACATGGACAATTTATAATATACTCATCACAACTCACTATATAGTACCTATACCTTATCTATATAATATTAATTAATTTTATGTCTGATTATTATATTCTTTTTTCTTCATGTTGACCAGTTCTATTATTAAAAGGTGACGGTTGGAAAACACCTTTGTGATTTAATCTGTTTTACTAATTTATTTTTTGCAGCATTATGAAAACATTAATTCTTAGAACACACGCGTTTCACCGTGCACAATTTTAGCTATTGCCCATTACACCGCATTATAATAATTTGGTATGCATAGTTTATATTTAATACCTATCAAACACCGACTTGCTGCTGCATATCTCGGTATTTGTCATTTGGCTAACCGCAATCAACGGTATGACCAATCCCAACACCTGTTTATAACGACTCGTTGTTGGCTTGTAGCAATAGGTTAAATTTCAGCGTCATTAGTTATTAGTTATTACTTATTAACTACTAGTTTATTATATTATGTAGAATACAATGAAAAACAGTGAGTGAGACATTTTTATGGTCTCTAATAACTACGGTTTATAATACAATATTACAAAATATTTAAATTAATTTATTGGGTTGATACCGATTAAGTTTGCCTACAGTATACCTAAACGTTTAAACAAAGTGAACTCTATTGATAAGTAGCTCTCAGTATTATTTTTATATCCAAGTGCTTACGCGATCACTTAAAAATTTTGGAAATTTTCACTTACCATTTAGATCATAAGATAGTATAAAACCCTATTTTTTTTTATTTTACTTATTATTAAATGTATATATACTTACATTATTAAATTATATTAATATGTATATATTTGTTATTTCTAGTTTAAAAGCTTTAGCTAGGAAATTCGTAAGATTTAGTATAATTTATTATTTTATTTTTGTGATGTAAAATAGTTATTTTATTATTTTGATAATGATCATGATTTAAATTTGTGATTTTGATGTTATTAAAATTAACAATAGGACGTTAATATTGCGAGATTCAAAATGGTGACCTTATTAACCTTCAGTTTAAAACTTTAAAATCATTCAAATGATTATCGTAAGTATACACATGTTAATAATAATTTCAATAGTTTCCTTAATCTAATATTTTCTTTGTCTATTACCTTTGTGTTACTACTTTTTAGCGTTGAGAACCATTAACCACTGCTATAGACTATTTACTATAATAATAATGACATGATAAATAAAAATATTGTGAAAGTATACTATTTCTGATACTATCAATAGTTAATAAACAACATACTTATTAAGTAAAAACTGGAATATTATTCAGAATACCTACCTGGAAAATGATTATAACAGCAAAAAAAAAAAAAGAGAAAAAGAGAAAAAGAAAACACTAAACAGTTTTTAATTTCAATCTAGGTAACTTCTCTTATATTACAAAAGGGTGGCTTTATAAAACTAAAATATTTTGAACTTAGTTTTGAAATAATTATTAAAATATTAATTTGATAGAAGTCAAATTAATATGCAAAAATGTATTTTTCATTACTTTCATATTACTAACATATACGTGCTCGTATATTATTCAATTATTGAAATTTATAATTGAAAACAAATTAGATACTATTATAATGTTCTATTACATTTTAATATTCTTATCTAATAGACTTTTCTATTTGATATTTGTGTTGTACTGTTGTACACCTTGTTAGTTTTTAATCATTAGGTATCAATGGAGTAATATAAGCCAATAAGTACGTTAAAGTACTTGACCAAAAATATCACATATATTTTTTTTGTTCACTTCATAACATATTTTAAGAAAATTGAAAATATAAGAAATCAAAATAATTGACTATTTTGGTTATTTGAAACAAATAATTGAGTTTTTACTTGTGTTATGGTCAAAACTCATTATATCGATTATCAAATACTATTTATTATTTAGATAGTTTTTCGAATTCTCTAATATATTAATGTTTTAATGCCTCGTTAAAAAAAATTAGTAACAATACAAAACATAATAAAATACTATAATTATTCTAACACTTATACTTATTGTTACTACAAATGGATATTTTTCGCATCAAATTCAAATTATCATATGTCTGTATTATACAGGACTATAAAACTATTTGTTTACACATTAAAATGCTTATATACTAGTATACTACGTCTTATACTAAGGTTAATTTTGATCGGAATTGCGGAGTTATGCGTATAAATATTTATTTAATTATAAACATATTGTTATAATAATATTATCTTTCCTACGTGATATATATAACTAAGGTCTAATAGTGAAACTACGCAGTATAAACTTAAATTAATACATTTAAATATTTTTTAGTTAATTTGTACGTCTAATATAAAATTAAAAATGTAAATATTAGAATAAGTCATTTGAAATTTAAATTTGAAATTAATAAAACTCATCATAACAAATTGTATTTATTTTGGCGATTATTAAGAAATAAAAATGGATAAGTCATAGATCTTGATTATCTGCATAATGGATTAAAACATAAAAAAATAGAACGTTACCATTTTGTATTAATAAGTGTTCAATAATTTATATAAAAACAGGTTTGTCATATGTAAAGTTATCACTTATCAGTTTTCATATAGATTTAAAATGTTGCTTGCGCATCAATTTTTACTTGGCATGTAATTTATTTATAAGCAGTTATAAATTATAATGTATAAAATATCTTAAGAGGAAATTATTTTTTGATAAATAATATTATATTATATTATTAATCTTTGTTTTCAGTAATATGTTTATTGTTTATTTGTTTTACTTAGATATAATGTTCAAAATTGACTATTTAATATACATTTAACATTAAATATTTTGACTATCTAGTAAATAATACTGCATAAATAATAAACGATTTTTAGTTTCTAATTTATTTTTGTTATACACACTCTATTATCAGAAAAAAAAACAATAATAATTCATAGACACGTGTTTAAAAAATACAATATTATAGCACCTCTTGTCTGTACGTAATTTACATCATTCTATATTTATGTTGACTATATTATGAATGTTAATATTATCATGTTTTTTTTGAATACCTATTTAAAAAACATATATTGGTGTTTATTTTTTTAGTATATGCTTTACCAATTGAAAATTTCTTCAAAAGGAATAATATACCATTAAAATGTTTAGTATTTATAACACTTTAAGAAGAAAATATTGTCAACTATAAAGCAAAAGATAAATAGTCTGGCTAATGAGGGCGTAACTACTGAACTTAAAAACTTTGTGGAACTTTCAAGGATAAAAAATAAAATAAAGCTGGTAGAACGTACTACTTTTTCACTGAGATGTTTATTTGAGATTTAAAATTTATACGGAGATTTTTATTCGTATCTTTTTCGTTGAAGAAATATTTTACTAAGTTTTTTTTACTAAAAATTTATCATTAAAGTTTTGATAAAATCAATCATGTTTGTATGTCTTAAACTCTTTAATGATAAATCGATACGTAAATAAATGATTCGTTTATTTATTAATAATTTGTGAAAAAATGTAAAATGATTTCTCTATGAATATATTTATAGATGCATCTCATAAGACATTCAGAAAATACAACAAATATATATATATATACTGATAAATTATAAAATAATGACTTTAAATTGCCTTTAAACAAAGGTTTTAGTTTTTTTTCCTTCAATATATTTAATATAAGTGCAAGTAGTTGAAAAAAATGTAGCGTACAGCATTATTCTTGATTCGCATGGTTCTAATGATGGCAATGGTTCCAAATTTGTCAAACCCCTTCATTGCACAACATGCATATATTTAATATAGTTGATAATAGAATATAGTAGCTGTCTAAGTACATAAGTTTAGTTCAATTAAACTGTTTATGATGTTGATATAGATTCAATATATAGCTGTGTATGGTACGAAAATGTGTTTTTTGAATACATATTTCTATGATTTTTGTTAAGATAGAAAAAGATAATTATTATATAAATGTAGTGGTATACGTGTACACACTAAATGTTTTGATATTGATTATTGTTAGTCTGTTAGTGATTGTACTAACCTACTGGGAGCATTCCAACTAAATGTCATTTTAACTCTATTAAAAATTAAAATGATTCAGCGCAGCAAGGATGGTAATTACTAAATTACCTACACTGAGCAATCGGCGCCAAATTTATCAGACTTCTGCACTACGTCATTACAATTGTCACACGTCGTAGATGTCCGGTATATAATAAGTTATATAAGTTGTGTTTTAAATTATTTATATATATCTATATAATGACGTTGTATTAGTATATAAGAAAGATATTAGTCATTAGCTACGGCTGAGCATGCATAGATTTCGGTTTTAGGTGCACAGTTTATGATCTTTTTAGCTCGTATATATTATACATAGTATATACGGTATTTATATGTATTTTAAATTAGTGGTTCTGAAATATTTACTGGATTTCACCTATATATATCTTGCAAAGAAAAATAATTCTTAGTTTGTATGGGTATAATATAAATTAATTGATTTTAAAATATTATTTTATTTAATATAATGATGCAGGTATATACTTAATAGATGTAATTAAATATAATGCAGTCATTAAAATACACGTCATTGAATAAAGGTTCGATAATAGACGATTATTGGTTATAATATATTAATATATGTATTTTATTTTCTGTGTTGGAAAATATTCTTGTTTTTCTTATTTATTAATAGGTATAATAATTAGAGATTGACAACTCGATCAAACTAACCAAGGATCGGATGACCTCTTTTAAGACAAAATAATTTAATTTTTAAACGCAGTGTGGCCTGGATAAAAAGTGTACGTGTCAACTATTGCTTTAATGAGCAGTGATTAGAATTACTAAAAAATTTAGGAATTTAAAATAATTTAAAATAATTTAGAGATTTATTACATTTTTTATTTTGTAATACATTTTAAGGTTTTTTGTGTACTTATTAATTGCAAAATGTTTGTATTAACTATTACACGAAAATATTTATTTTATTTGCTTCATTTTTATCGACTACTATCCAAAAATTAATTATTTAATTTATTTATAAATGTATATTTTGTTTGTTTTTGTATAATGTATCAGTGGACACCGGTTACACATTATCGAAGTTGCTTCTAAAGTTCTAACATATCTTATCGTGTTTTCAGTCAATTTTTATCTTATTTATATTTTTTTTTTGTCACAATTTACAATCATTACAATTATTGTATATTAGATATGGTTACTGTACACGTAAAAGTTTACGAAACGGCGTATATACTACTTATGTATTTTTGTCTTGCCACTATAGATGTTCAATTATCATTAATAAATCGGTATACAATCGTTTTGTTTTGTACGTCTTGTAATTTCTACTTTTTTTTGGCTATTTTGCAGAATTTAATAAGTGTAATTGTAAAATATTTTTTGATCTTTCCGTCATCTCAAATTTGTTATTAAAAATATGGTAATAATCGTTTGCGCAAAATCGTTTAGTCCTAATAATAAGATATAACTGACGAAGTTTGGCACCAAAAAAAAGGCAAATAGCAGACGTGGTATTTTTCTGTACTTTAGTGCCTAACCTGTACACGCCACCCCTCATTGCCGTGCTTAAGAATTATTATATTTTACCTGCGACGTGGTCGCGTTGGCGCCCGGCGGGGGGCTAGACGGACCGAATCGGTGTACAATAATGCGTACCCGGCGCCGTTTGCACCGGGGCTGGAGGAAAACGAAACACTCAGTCGCCCGCCTTCCCCCCTATCATCCGCCTACCCAACCGAAGACGAACCAGTTGCCCGAGACCGTGTGCTGATAGTAATACCTGTATGAGAAAAAAAAACTTACCTACGGCAAACACGTAGTTACGCACGAGAATCGAGATGATAATAAACGATCCGACCGGGACGTCATCGCGTCGCCGTCCAAAGACGTCCGAAGCAGTCGTCCGTCCTCGTCTGTCCGTCGGTCGTCGAGCGCGCTCGGTCGCAGTGTGCGTGCGTGCAACCCGGTGCCGAGTCGTGTGTGTGCGTGCGTGCGTGTTCGTGTACGGGGGAGAGAGCAGCGGCGGTGGCGGCGGCGGCCGGCTCATTCCAGAGGCGGCAAACGCAGTCAACAAGTAGGTAGTGCCGCGCGACGTGTCCGGCGACCGGTAGTTCGTAGTTTTTCATACTGTTTATAGTAGTGACTTGTACGCGCGCGCGCGACCACGTCGTGTCTTTTACGTTTCGTCGTTTGTTGTGCGTCGTCTTTAATATAATAACAATAATCGTAATACGAAATTCGTTTTAATCGCGCATTATACTCCCCCGTGTAAGTATAGTGTGCTGCCGCAGTGCCCTCCTACCCCGTAATAATCGAAATCGTATATATTAATATAAATAATAATAAAACCGTCTTCGCGATTGTCGTTCGTTTTCGGTCCGTTTCCTCAGGTTCTAGTCGCAGAGGATTTTCCCGTTTCCGCGCGTGTGCCTGTGCGCGATCGTTCGCCTATTATCCCGCCGCCGACGCGGGTTTTCCCGGGAACGTGCGGCCCGTTGTGATGTTCTAAACCGACCGCGCCCGCACCATTTTGAACGCGCGCGCGGGGCGATGGTGACCCGACGAACGCCGGGCACGGTGGCGGCGGCGGTGACGTTGCGCTCGGCGCACGTCTTGGCCGCCACCGCGGCGGTACTCTTGCTGGCGGCCGCGGGATACGGTCGAGACGCTGGTGAGTTTGACGGATTTTTTTTAAAACACGGTATAATATTGGTATAGAGTACCTAACCTGGTTATTTTTATTATCATTACAAATGATAAGCGTCAAGTGCTTAAACTTTGACACGGTTACCTGCAACCCAGGTGTAAATATCGCTAGTGGTAAACGAAATAGGGCTATTGATAACGAGAGAAACGGATTGTGTTGTGTCGGGTAGGTACGTCGTCGTTTTAATGGATATTTGTATATCTGGTGTGTATAATAAATGCTCGTGAGTTTGTCATCGAACCCCGCGGAGGGATCTGCTGATTCTGATACAATTACATCAATCAACCGCCCGCGGGGTCTCTTATATGTATTATACTACTACTACACTGTTATATTATATTATGACTATTTTTTTTTTATTTTTTTTTTTTATTATTTATTATTATTATTATTATTATTATTATTATCATCATCATCATCGTAACTGCGGTCCTGCCACCGCCACCTACTCCGTGGATCGTTTACTACACGGTCACCGGACGGGCCAACAATTTGAATACGTATCCCGACAACAATGTAACGCGTTACGACTGTGATATTATCCGTGTATTGTGTACTTAACGGAAATCCCACCGGCAATACTGTGGTGTGCAACGTATATACGATCCACTGAAATACTGGATTTTCTGATTCTTTTTTTTTGTGTTATGCTTTTACCACAACATTTTATGTATTAATTAGGTTTTAAACGTAGGGTTTTTACTGTAGAAAACTAAGACAGTGAGAAATACACTGTTGCAGGACGTTATTGATAGGTAGGGAAATAAAAAAAGGCACTAACACAATGATATTTAAACATTTTATCAAGTCGCCCGAACTTTTTAATATTTATTTAACTGATATAAACTTTTTAAGCTTGCTTCATTGTTCAGTTTTTATTTACGGACAAGGTTAGAGTTTACCGATGTTTCATCGTAAACGAATAGTTTGAATGCTCCCTGTGCCCACTTCTATTAACCCCTCCCTATGTTAGGTCATTCGGTTGTTTATTATGTTTGAACACACGTTGATCGTCGGTGCTGGTTGTGCAGGTGAACGGTTTGTGTATTATAAAATTATAATAATATGAATATGAAAAAAAAATTGCACCGCTATTCCGCAATAATTGATAGGTATAACTGCCTCTATAAACTCGTTATTCGCCGATACGGAATATTCACCGATTGAACTTCGAAGTTCACCGATAATTATCTTTTATTATAGATTACCTAATATGTAAGCATTATAATAATATTATTTCTATATAGTTATTCGCGAGTTTGTTTAGGTTTTCAGTAATGATTTATTACTTATAATATAATAGTCTTCTATTCATTTTATCGTTGGCATTTATGTCACAACATCACGAACCAACGTAATGAATTTAGAAACACAACGATTTAACAAAAGAATATTCAGGTTGTTTATAAGACGAGTTTAATAAATATGGAATATAATAAATGTTAACTATATTTTGTATAAGTTTAAAATGTCATGCTGCAACTTATAATCACAATGTATTATTAGGTATTTATTTTAGTTATGTAGTAGTTAATTTAATATAAAAAATTTAATGCTTAAAGTAACCGAGAGTTAAAGAAACACAAAAGCCATCTTGTTTTTAAAGTATATTATTAATTTCTATAAATGTATTGAGATATATTTATATATTAGTTGTATTTTAAAAACAGCTTTTTTAAAATAGTTAAATGTTTTTCTCGATTTTGCGAATATGCGTTATTTCACACTAAATGATGAATAATTATCATGTTTGATCTCAAAGCTGCGGGCTGTGAACATGTCACAAAACGATAATAATGAATAAATTAAAGAGTTTAAACGTTTCGTGATTGGTTCCTAAAAGCTTTAGTAGATGACAAAAACCAAATTTTTTTAGAAAATTGTACAAATTAAATGTTAATCAAAAAAAAAAAATTACTGATAAAAGGTTTTGAATAAGGTGAATTACAGATAAAAAATTTGGTTTTTAGAAGTTTCAACAACTAAGAACAACCATTTTTACGAACATATACTTTCTCACGTGTAAATAACATTGTGTGATTATCTTTTAAGTAGGTATGTTAAGACCATATTATTTGCTGACTATTATGTTATTTATTACACCGGTATCACAGGTTTTCTACTTTATAGTATTGTGCAAATACCTAATTTAGTTATTTACTTTTCGCTCGTTATAATACCATTCAATGTTTTTTCACAATAGAACGATAATTAAATAATGAATTTCGTTTTAATTGTTCATTTTTTGCCTGTTTTTCTCTTTATTTTTTCCTTTCATTACTATTTTACGGTCTGACTATTGACTCGAGAATATTTGTGAACAATTATCAAGTATCAAGTTTCATTTGAAATGGATTTTGAGCCGAATCTAGATGATGGTGAAATGATTTTTAAAGTTGCAGCTTAGTACATTACATTTGTAGTTCGTACAACTGTTATTACCTACATTATTTTAATTTTGTGATAAACAAAATAATACATGTCGGACGATTGAACCTACGTACATGATTCATGTTCTCGGATATAGTACATTATAAGGTTAAACTTAAATCGCGTTGTGTGATGTGTAAGATTGTTCTATGGTCATGGTCACTCCTATACCGGATAGAAAATCTATAATATAATCTATATTTTTATTATAATGTAGATACGAGTTTTCTATTCCAGTGCACACCATACTGTGACCGGCTGGAATCATCTGTTTTCCGTTTATACTCTACCTATGATGACGAGGAGAGAGGATCATACGACGAAGATAGCCGTAGCGAATGACGACGACGTCCCCTCTACCCTTAATAACGCTTATCGTTTCTTGACTCGCCCCCGTAAAGAGGCACTACATCACTCTTCATGCTGTTTATGAGTGAGCGATGTACTTAATAATAATTAATATATTATGACTTTTTGGGCCCGGCTTTAGAACTGCACGGATTTAAATGATGATTAAAAAAAAAACCGGTCACTACCGTTACATGAGTACTGGTCGTCAATATTATACTGGTTATATGTACAATGAGTTGTGGAACGAAAGAAAAAAAACAATACATAATAATTTTACGAGAAAAACGGTAGTTTTTAAAAATTTAATTCATAGTTTCTGCTAATTACTTTTGGTATGGTTTTACTTCCCAATTCTGAGCAAATAGGTAATTCTAAAATTTTAAACATATAATAATTGTTCGTCATAGTAACGTGTTATAACAACGACAAATATTATAATAACACATACACGATCTTGTTTACCTATACCGTTATAAAATATTAACATAATTGACTACCTATAAATACAATAAGTATTTTTCAATATTATATTAAACCATCCTCGCGAATTACCAAAAAAATTTTCAAGTTTTTTGCGATTTCAAAATGTTTACTGTAAAAATGATTTTATTATTACACCTACGCGTATTCAACTGTTTAATCGTTTGTTAAGTATACACACAGAAACTTATTTTAATTTGACTGTTAACTATTGTAATATCAATCGGTGTGCTAAAGATTTCGGATTTTGAAAGCGGATTTTTTTCTATTAATATTTAGTATGTTGATAATTATGCTTTGTTTTTCTCCCGTATATTATATTCTTATAGTTTTCTAAGTGTTAAACGCCTCTGCACAGTTGACATGTCAAGTGTTTCAGTGTATTAAAATGTTGGCATGTTATCAAAAAAACCCGCCGCAATACGGTTGTTTGGAGAAAAATAAACGCGATGCTGATAACGTGAGTTTATCTAATCAGTCTCGATGGCCTATGCAATTGGATTTCTTTCTCGGAACGGGTTCCCGGGACAACCGGTTTTTCGCTAGCCAATATAATACCGCCACCACCGCACCACACACATCCGATGTGCTTTTTTCCCGCGAGTCTTATTGCGCATGTGCGCGCGCACAGGCGTGCTGCGTATTCGAAAAAACACATTGCATTTATGGCACGAAAACCATGACATTTTTTTTCCACGAAACCATCAGACTCGGCGTCTTGGAAAGGGCAAGGTAAACCGGCTATTTATGTATTTTTTTCCCATTGTGACTCCCCGGCGTTGATTTCGTTTGAATTTTTTTTTCTTCAACAATATCAAATATATTACTTCGCGTGTTAACAACAACAATAATACGCGACAGTGCGACACGACTAGTAGGGTTGTGTGGGGGTGTTCGAACAGCAGGTCATAAACAACATAATATATATTTCGTTTATTATACTTTGTGTATTGCTAGGATTTGACATTTTCTTTTGTAATTTGTACGTTGAATTTTCCTTGTGTACTACCTTGTGCACTGTTGACTCATAGTTCATACACGCACACATACATGCACACTGCAGGTATTAATCCGACAAGGTTTACGAATAGCTTTTTTTAGGCATAGTTTACGCTTCCTTTAAGAAGGTTTTTATCGTAATAATTTTATTACCTAAACCACTAAGGGCGGCGGGACTAACGTTGTTGCGACAGAGCACAGGGGGTTTTTTTCGTATGGTCTGTGCTGTGTTATCTAAATACCTGATGATTCACTTTTTAAGGACTTATTCGCTTATTTTCGTTTTCCGATGAGGAGATACACCACGATATCATAATATAATATTAATAAATAGCACCAATATGTTCACGCAATTCCGGACGCGACGAAGAAATCTCGTTCGATGTATTATATTGTCTGATTAATGGTAATTTTTTTCTAAGCTAAAATCCGCGACGTAAGAACGAAAAACAAATTGTTTATTATGCGTCACGTACAACGACTATGTCATCCATAATATTATAATATATTTGAATAAAACAATATTTCTAAACAACCGTCAAGTTGGTTTCAAATGTATAACCGTATAATATGTATAACTATTTAAAATAACGTTTTATGCCTACACGATATTTTTGTCATAGTCTCGACTACTGACGGTATTCGTATAAAATTATTATATGCTTTTTCTACGCACAGGTAGTAACAATGGTTGTTATCTATATAGTTAATAATGTAATAGAGTACTTGTATTATGACGTATGAACGTCCATTAATGTTCGGAGGGGCTTATTGCGAGAAACGATTTCGTATTTTTCTATACTTTGTACGACCGTCGTAATATATTTATTTTGATATGAGTATTCACAAACAGACTTCATTTTATGGGTAGGAAATCGATGAATATGATATTTTTCCTTATAATTCCGTGCGACGATAACGTGTGGTAGGTACCCGTACCACTTCGGCATTATAATATGTTGTATATGCAACAAATGGAAAAAATTTATAAATAGTAGATTGTTAGATATGTTATTATATGTTTATCATATTCGCGTCCGTGAAATCTTTGGAGAACACTGAACACATGAGATTTATAGATAATATGGGTAATAAAATCGGAACTTAATATAATATGTATATGTATATGGGCTCCTCTGCGTGCCGTTGTATGTCTATAATAATGTGTATGAATCAGATTGCGCAACGTTGCGCTTATAATATTATCATTATTTATAATAGTTAAAAAAAAAATGCCGCTATAGATACAGGTACTATTATTATTTTTCGAGTTGAAGGTGTTAGGATGATATGCGCCATAATATTACATGTTTTGAAATAAATGATGCCAGCGTGCGTTTGCAAGTATTCTATATACATACGCTATGGCATTTGCGGTATGCACGTGTACCTATATTAGCGCGTTTATTATTTGAATCGACGTATGAATTTCGTCCGATTGTAATAATATTAAGACCTTCGCTTATTCTAGTTAAGTATAGTTTTTTTTTTTTTTAGTAATGTAGATTTTATTCCTTAATGATAGACAATAGCGTTTGTTGACGTGTCGGTTTCTTAGCGACAGAATCAACTTTTTATTGATCGATTGATCCTCTCCCCGCCCACACCTTTTACCTAACGAATATAATATGCGAAAACTGCGCAACGATTAAAATATTATTTATTTTTCTTCGTCGGTACCTTCACTGTAGAATTAAGACAACAATGGTGTTCTATGCGCCCACCAAAATGTCTAGTGGTAATATACTTCCTATTATGTTATTACTTATTATACATCACGTGATCGGTAAAACAATCGATTTACGAAATATAATGCATAATATTCATTGCACGTTGTATCCGGTTATTTTTAAAGGTTTTGATTAAACATTTATTTACATCAATTTTTGATTCGCTGCTTCTTATACCAGTATAAGATGAACTTGAATAGGTATATTAGTTATTACTTAGGCACTTAATGCATCTTATTTACTTATATTCTCTTTAACATTGCTTATCATTAGGTTTAATATGTTTATAAATATTATGTAACTACTTACTTAAACGAGAAAAAATAAATTGTGGTAGTTCATATGTTAACGATTTTTTTATATTTCAAGGTGATCTTGTTTTTTTCGTAGATTCAATAACATGACGTTAACAACAAGAAATTCTTTATTTTTATTTTATGCAGTTTTTAAAATTCAATCACGATACGGTAATAGATTTTTGTCCATTGACGACGTAATAAATTTTCATTTCATTGAGATGAATTGCGGTCACCTTCTCTAGGTATCGCATTATTTGTAGTGAATACATAAATGATACGGACAAGTGCAGTCACGGTCAACGAAAATATGGTCGGCGAGAAATATAGTAATGAGAGAAGGAAGAAGGAAAATAAATATAACTTATACATATCATTAATTAATATCCTATAATATAAATATATGTATATATATATATATAATGTGTATAGCCATTAATGCATAGGGTAAATTATATATGCTTGGCTATAAAGTAAATGTATGAATTACTATGATATATTGTTTCGACTAATTGAATTGATTACAATATACATGCAATAATAATTAAAATCGACCAAGAATTCGTAATACCTACTTATCTGCGTGTCATTATTTCCCAATTAAAAGACCTGAAATTCTTTCTATTTTTGTATTCAATATAACAATTCAATGAAAATTTTTAAATTTATGCTTGAAGAACAAAAATAACTTTATTAACAGACAAGAGACAACAGGTATAAATGAATCAATTAGCATAAATAGTTATAGAATATAAAACAAAAATAAAATAACTTGCAGGTAACTAATTAAATATATTTAAATATTATTAACGTACGTTTATTGATAGATGTTAATAGTTTTCAACAAAAAAAATATTGGATCCAATAATTCATTAAATAAATAATTATAATATAATATGTTTATATATTTTCAAAATCTTTAAATTTTAATTAAAATAAATTCGGGAATTTTTGATGAGATAGCTTTTAGAACTAGCGTGAGTTAGGAATTGATACTCTTTGCACTAACTAATACGAGTAAATGATTAGTATTCTTCATTTTTTCTTCAAACATCCTTACAGTCTTACACCGATTAAATAGTTTGTTCGTTAGAACTAAAGTTTAATAATTTGTAATAGGTTTATTTTTTAAGTTTCAGACCTGTAGGTTTAATTTTGGGTTTCATATTAGTAATATACTAATATTATACATCATAGTATATACTCGGTAGTTCATTTTGTGATTGAATGAGGAAGTTCTTTAGATGTATGTTGAGAAATAATAATTTTGAAATTGTCTGTGAAAATATTGCCCTTTCGTACCCAATAGTACGGCCGTGACAGTGTTAAAAAAAATTTGATTTGTATTAACGATACATACTTACATTAGTGACGACTAGTGCAGCTTTACACACCTTTATAGTCTATACAGTAAGTGCGATTACTCGTCAATTGTTCGTTTCTGTATTTAACGAACTGTTATAAAATATAAAGTGATATTAACCTGAGTGTTGTTGTTATTGAAAAATGACACTCGGATATTTATTTATTTCCTATGCCGTAGACGGGACACTGTATGTGATAATAATCGACCGATGACACACTTTACAGTGGCGTTGGGTTTACAAAACAATTTAATTTTACTATTCGATGTATGAAGTATATACGAAGAGAAGTCTGCAAGTGTGTCACGCGTACTAAATTATTATTGTTATTATTATTACTATCATGTATAAAATAATATCATTTGTACTGTGGTGACGTCCGATATGTGTTTGAAAAAACACAAATGTCAATGTAAACATATATTTTTAGGATATTAAAAAAAAAAGTTAATGAGCCTACTTTATGTATTGAAAATTACAATGAGATTACCTTTAGGTTTTTTTTTAATTATATTTTTATCTGAGTGGCCGTTGTTATTGTGACTAAAAAACTATTTAAAATTTGTATCTATTCATTTTTTTTTTTTTTTGCTATTGTTATCAGGGTAGAAATATAGCGTTTTTTACTGTGTTATTTTAAACCGTTGTACAATCGGATATCCGGCAGGTCGATTTGTATGTTCGATGTGTGTCAGTAGCGACCGTGAAAATCGGACTGTCCACAACGCACGCGGGCTACAGGAGAAGGGGTGACCCAGTTATTGGCCATGAAGAGATCACCAAAGCTTAACGATAAATACAATTACAAATTTATTAATAAATAATATTATACATGATGTTCATAATACAATAGTATGCAGGTATTATTAGGTATACATAAGTATAATATGTTAATTGTTAACACGTATCTACCAATAATATATTTAATATCATAATATGTACTTTATATTGTTACATATTTTTTTCCAATTATATTTTATCTGCAATGTGTTTTCAAAAATATTTAACCTACTTTTAAACAAATTCATGCAATATATTTTAGTTTTGAATAATGATCTAAAAATACCTATATATCAAAATAGTCGTTTTGTTGGCTTTGTTTTTTTCTAAGCATACATCAATTTAAAACTCTCACATTGTATCTAGTTGAACAAAAAAGTATGAAATTATTCCTATGCCTTATTTAGATAATGCTTAAACATTAAGTGATATCACTAGATAGTTAAATTAATAAAACAGTCTTAAATATTTGTATCATAGGTATTTTTATACCAATATATATACCAAATAAGTAAAATCAAGATAAGTTTTTATTAAAAACAATTGTTATTTCGAAGTCAAAAAATGTTTATATTTTAATTTTTTTTGCATTTTAATCAAGCTGTTTTCAATTATAGTACCTAATTATAAAACAGCACAAAATATAGACAATACACTAATATTTAATAATAACTATGTAATATGTATGCTTGGAATGCTTGGATATTTTTAAATTTATGTATTTTCATTTTTTTATTATAAATTGAATAATTATTTTTATTTATTCAGTAATATTTTTAGACTAAAATTTCAGTAAGAATAGTTGTATAAAACTAAACATAACATGTGATTTAAGTAACTTATATTTAAATTTTTTTTTTTTTTTTTATTATTAATTACATTTCATCAATAACATAATTTTAATTACTTAATTAGACTTCATTGAATTGTGTTGAATACAAATTTGTAAACGTTATGTTTTTATAAAACTCACATTAAAAATGTGAATGTGACGTATTAAAATGATTCAAAATTAATAATTATACCTAATTATTTTATATAATTTTTTATTATTTAAAGAATATTAGTTTCTATATTAATTTTAAATTTATTTTCTAATCAGACAGCCCAGTTTATTCTAACCAAAGTATTAGTGTTCAAAAGTTACTAAATATTATAATTTATAGTGTCAAAAATATAGTGTTAAAATTCTGATCAGTGTGTGACATATTATTCTGTATAGTTTTTAACTCAATGTAGAAAGTATTCACTTAAATAATATTTACTATTTTATAATAAGTGAAAAATAACAATTGATTATATACCTACTTTTTCTTTGAAATCATATAATGAAATTAATGACCAAAACAAATTATTTTAATTATTGTTTTATTAGGATACTATTATTTTGGCATATAAACTATATTATTAACTTACTGCGAACAGTACGAACACAGTAAAAAAAATGTAAATCACAAGTATTATGAGGTTCAATTTTGTTTGGTCATAGTATATGTGATTGATTATGCGATGTACATATTACATAAAACCCTAATAAACTATTATATTTTGTGCTTTACAGAATGCAGATTACGGTATACGGTACATATCCTATTATATATTTAAATACTTGTATCTATAATCTTTTGTGCATGTTTTTGCGTTGTTTTTATCGTTTAAATTTTTAACGGTGATCTCCTTACAACATTGTTATTAGTTAATACTACAAAAAATGTCAATGACGAATTGTAATTCAATTAATAATTTACAAGAAATCATTCAAATAACCAAATACTTAATGTAATTTGTTTTACATGTAAGTACGCTTTTGTTTTTTTATACTTTTTGCTTAATCTGCAGTAGTCAATAATCATACATATTTTCCATAAACCATAAAATGGGATAGGCATGGAAATTAATAAAAAATTACAAATAAAATTACAAAAATAAATAAAATATAATATTAATAATTATTGTTAGATTATATTATATGAATTTAGATTCACTTTTAAAACATAATAATATTGTTGAATGTTGTTATTTATTTTTAATGGTGCGAGAGGAAATATTGAATAACTGTTTATAATTATATGTCCATATGATAATCGCATTTATGATATATTGGCTAAATTATATACTAAATAAAATAAATTTCCTTAAAGAATTTAATGTGTGTTGTATATCTAGATAGATTTGAAAAAAATGTTAATGTCTGTATTAAAAAATATGTTTGTTATCGTTTTATAATCCTATTGATTTTTGTATTATATAAATAAATGGAAATTATACGAATTGATATAATAATTGGTCACAAATTTTATCACAAAAGTTTAATCTCAAACATATCTACTGCATTAAAAAATGATACAAATCAAATATTTCTCACGTAGGTGTAAATTTTTAATACCGTTTTACTAAAAAAAAGCGAGTTAATTTTTTTTTATTTCTAGACAGGTGTACTATTAAATTTGTATGATGAGAGTTTACTTGCTGCGTTGTGAATTTTAACATTAATTGGATAAAAAACAGTCGAGTCGTTTATTTTTCTCATTTATTCCATAAATTATAATAAAACTTATATTAATGTTTTGAGGAAAAAAACATAATTATGTGTGAAAAAAGGCAAACCGAAAGATTTCGAAAATCATTATTTTGTTAGAAGAAGGGTGCTCTTCGACCACGCGTATGCATTATAATATTCTGTTACAAAACACTTCGAATTATTGTAAACTCCAAAAATGTGTTATAATAATTGATATTGATTCGATTATACTTTGTACATACGTATGCACGCTGGCTTATTAAATCTCGGCGTAATGACTCCAGTGTATATAGCTGATATTATTGTTTAGTATTGGTATAATATTAATGTTTGTACGCGATGAAGAGTTAAACAAACGAGAAAGTAACTTTGACTAATACAATGGTGTTAATTATACATATGGTACGATGTTCACCGGCGATACCGACGGCGTAAGTGAGTTATAAGCTTGTTGTATAATATACGTATAACAACTATATGCACGTAATATACAGGTGCATGGATGGTATAGCATAATATCATAGCGTACGAAGCATCATCGTAATTTCGTCCCTTTTTAATTGAACTACATATTATTTTTATTGTATTATACTGAAATTGAATTTCCCGCCGGGGAACTGTTTCCAATTAATTATGCGATAAAAACTCTGTTTAATTATTCGGGTTGGTGAACCCTTTTTGGATGGTGCGCGATCGTCGCGTCAAGGTCGAAACCGCGGGGTATACGCATCGCATACTTTCGTACATCGTACGCAGTGCGTATATTGTATACATTGTGCGTACGCACATAATAGACGCGAGTCGACGGCTTCTTTGTACGATTATTATTATTATTAATATATAAAATGCACCTGTGTGTGTATACACACACACACACACATATACATCGTTATCGGCGGACCCTTCTCATAGAATGATGAGATTGCCATTGACTGAAGTAGCACGTAAGCAGTTTATTAGTACACATATGGACGCGTTAAAAAAAAATCGTACTTGTAAGAAATGAAAAAAAAATTATGGGTATAATATTAATTCGCGGATATAGAGTGATTTACTTAGTATGCTCACCCCTCCGTTTTCACATTCTTAATGCATTTATTCAAATTCTGATTATTAGAATATTTTATGTATATAATACTCAAATTATTTAATATATTTCCAATTTCTTCAATTTGTATACTAGTTAAATAGTGTCTGGTGACAATAAAAACTTTTATTTCTAAAACGAGAACATTGAGAATTACCTTTTTTCTAGAAATTATTTAAAATATTATTGTTTTTGAAAATTTTAAGGTAGGTATCTAAATTGAAATACAAATATTAAGTAATTGTTGAGTTATTAAACATTATGTAACAAAGATACTAATTCAAGATATATTATAATAATTATTATTTTAGCAATTAATACTAATATATTAATATTTTATTGTTTGTAAAAATTATCTGAGCTTAAGTTAGGTTAAGTTGGATTTGATTAAATATATAAATATATATAAATAAACTATTTTTAAAAACTATATCTATTAACCTTATAGTACTTATTATTACTTTTTTTAATTACTCAATAACTAATTGTTTAATTTTTAATTCAGATACATAAACATTTTCAACAAAATAGTTTTTTTTTAACTATTAACAATAAAAAAAGGAAGATTCTCATTTAAAAATAGAAGTTTTTATCGCTATTTGTCATGACAAAAAAACTAAATACCTATTTAAAATAATAGTATTTTAGTAGTATATATTTTGAAAATTCTAAAAATTAGAATTTGAATAAATACATTATTAAAGGAAAAGAAGGGATGTGCAAACTGCATACTTGTGAATCATCTTTTAAACAACAAATCCACGTCAATTATCTGTTCACGGTGTTTGGATTTGTGTGGTCACTGTGGTCTACTTAAATCATTACAGCATCGCGGGGACAATCCACATATTATAATTATCGCGGGTTATGATAATATAGGATACGTCGGGCCTTAGGTTTAATTATAATATTAATATATTATGTGTTATACTACGATTGTTATTGAATATTTATTGATTAACTACATAATTCTATTTTGGCTGTTCCGTGATGTTGGTAATGATATCCCTAGGTCCCCTTCGATTGATGATCGATCGCTGTCGCGATATTGCCATGGCCTATCGCCAAGTAGGAGAGGTTCAAAGAATTTTTCGCACCGTGACTTGGCGGAAAGCGAGTAGAAAAGAAAAACATCAGATAACCCTGTAATAATTGAATTGGTTGTATCGTCAGTCGTACTGTAAACGAGAATCATGACAAATCTGTAACAGATCGTCGCCAAGTTTCCGTATCGGTAAATTCTTTTAAGCTCGTTAATATATATATATGTGCGTGTGTGTATATTGACAGGACGTTGGCCACGTGCCTCGTAGTGACAATTTTTCAACGCTAACTGTTTTACACCACGACCGTGGTATTTTGTTACACCGTATAATATATTATTAACCGTACGATTATTACGTTTTACGTAGGTATTCAGTTTGGAATAATATAATAAAGGCATTGGTCCGTAACAATGTAACACGTACATTCTACGTCGAACTCTTGTATAGTCACTTCGTTTCTCATTATAAGTATACGGATTTGTTTGAAGACTTTAGAATAAACCGATTTCGCAGTGTACAAGTATTGTGTGTGTTTGAGTATTATATAAAATATAATAACTACATCATAAAAATAATCGTTTTCGTTAGCAAAGGTTATTTTTTCTCTCGTCATTCTATTTACGCATATACCTACATTATATATAAATAATATTGAAAATATTGCTCGCGGTCTTCAGTACAATAATCATTATTTTGATTGCGCAATATTGGATCAGTCTAGCGTGTTATTTGCCATGTACATGGATAGGAAGTTATTTCGACCGGAAGAATGTATTTTAAATGTATTAACTTTAAGCGAAACGAAAATACCTTTAAACTTCTGTGGCGTTCGCGTATTTTTGTTAGATATTTTCATCCGAGTGGCAAGATTATGATGGTTCCGTTGCGCGTTATACGTCAATTATTATTTTTGGTAGCACTTCCCGCACGCGCATTTAATATAATATTATAACATACACAATATATGACATAGCTTATTCTTCGTAACAATAATAATCATATTAATAACACGGCGACCTATAAATGTTAACAACCGCTGGACTGATGGTGTGTGTGTATCACTTAACTCTATAAAAAGAAGTGTCTAAACTAATTCTTCCGGCCAATTTGGTGGTCATCGCTCGTGTGCGAAAGCCCCCAGGTCTTACAAGTTACAGCAATAATAACGTACTATGTATGTATATTGTATATATATATATAAAAAAAAAATAATAATAATAATCGTTGACGCCCTCCGGTGGCTGGAAAAAAATACACTTCGTTTGAACGCTGCGTCATTTCGTCTGCTCGTTATTAAGATTATATTATTATTAAATTATTTTTCTTTATTATAGTTATTATAAACTCTAATATAACTATCAAATCTTCGTTTCATTGACGAGTGACGACGATTCGGTCCTCCGGGTTTAGTGCAAAATCGAGTGCTTTACGAACACGGCCGTTGTAAACGCTTATAACTTTATCGTGGCCATCGAAATCATTTGAGGTTTTGTATAAAAATAAAATCAATGACGATATAATCATATTTTATATAGGTGACAACAGGTGGTACGAATGAATTGTATATGTTGTGAGCAAAAATCAAAATCGGGTAATTCATTGGAAATGGGAACTGCAATCTCACGGTACTTGGGCTAAATGACATATTTCGGCTATTGTCTGGGTAAATCTAGTTGTGTCCAACATTATTTGGGTAAAATCGTAAATTGAAACTTGAAACTATGTATTTGAATATTTAACAGTATTATAAAGTAAAAATGCTTCAATAATATATTTTTATTATTAAACCATAATAATATAATATGCTATTTTATGCGTATGATAAATTTATTCGATAATTTTGTAAATTTCTTTATGATTTTCTTTTTTAATTATTAAAATTAACATTATAATAGTCTTGTCGTGATTAAAATATAATTTACTATTATATTTATACAATAATTATTTTATCGTTATTTATTTGTTTTATTTAAAAAATTTGCTGTGAAGTATTCATATGTACCCATAATTTCTATAGTTTGCTCAAATTATGTTGGCAACAACTAGGTTTGACCGAACAATAAGTTCGAGTTTTTCTCAAAATTTTCTGAGATTTGCCTTGTTTTGAGTTTTGTTTGAAACATATAATAATATGTCATCAGCCCAACGTTTATGAAGGCTTAAACGTGTCTAATTGTTCACCTTGTTCGTCGTTTGCGAAACGTTGTCGACATCATCGTCTTGACCGAAAGCCAAAATATCGCTGATTCGTAGCGATCAAGTCCCTTCAAAATTATGGAGTATAAATTCTTAATTTCGGTTTAAACGTGTGTTGGTATCGAAATGATACTATAAATTATAATTTAAAGGTACTGCCGTAGTATCTATCTGTCATGTTTAAATAATAACGTGTGAATTATACAATCACGACATACTATAAAAAACAGTTCGACCTCAAAATTGGGCTACAATTTGTTTGTGCACATTTACCTTTTTTACAATTCTTTTATGCAAAAAAAACTCAACTCGATTGCGCACATATATTTTGGCTATCTGTGACGAAAATCCCTAGTATTATAGATCTCGTTTGCGCACACATTTTCCTTCTCACTTACACGCCTTGTTTCAAAAATATTAGAAATTTCTACGTTTATATTAAAGAGTTTATGTCGTTAGCACACTAGTCACCACTATACTGAACCATAACTACTAAAACTGTACCAAAAGTAGTTAGGTACGGAAAATCCAAAATGATTTAATTTACACAATCGATTATAAAATTATTTACTTTCAAATATTTAATAATGTGTATTGCAGTCTGTAACGATTTATTCATGTGTGTGAATATGTTTTTGTGCGCAAACGAGTGATATGTTTTCAGGTAAACGACTGATTTCGTTGTACGCAAGCTAGTCATTGATTTTCAGGTAAAAATTTTGAATGTGTGCAAACGAGTTACAGCGTAAAATTGGAGTCGTGATCTGAGGTTGGAATGAATCGCTACTTTAGTGGCTAATGACTCATTACTCATTAGTATTCTAATTTATTATAATTATATAATATAATTAGAATAATTTATTAGTTTGAACTTTAAATTAATTAGTCATTGGTTAATACGTCTTTAAGTTAATTTTTAGGTAAATAGTGTATATGCATTTTAGAATACGTTTTACACGGTTTTTTAAAACATAATAATTTAATTAAACTCATAAAAAAATGCATTTTTATATTATTAGGTTTTATATATTTTGTGATGGTATTAAATTAATGCACAAAAATAAATAAAATTAATTTTAATTTTATTTAAATAGAAACACTAATAATTAGGAGTGAGTGGTTAACCTTTGACTATCAAAACTTGTATTGTTCATGTCAATTATTTTATTTTTTTCTAATCATATTAATGTGAATGGATTTTTATGATAACATATAAATATATTATAATTCTGTTCGAATTCATAAATTATTATAAAACAAGTGTTATTTTACCTTGGTCAATTAACTGAAAAAAATAATATAATAATCATTATTAATTTATATTACCCAAGTTCTTAACGAGGAGTATTCCTTAATAGTCGGCAAATATTCATAATACCATTAAGTTGTAATGTATTATAACAGAAAATAATGTGCAACTAGCTAATAGCTAACATAAATGTATACAATTTCTGTTTATTTTTGAAAGTTACGGGAATGTTCTTATTGCTTATTTTGCAGTTTAGCATATTAGATTGAGAAGTCATGAATTATATTGATATTTCATATTTCAACAATACATTTTATAATATAAAAATAAAACTATGTTTAGAATAGATACTAATTTTGACTTTTCAATGTATATGTATTTGGTTATTGTTTAATTTATAGAAATATTTACGTGTAAGCAAAATTTTAAAACGTAATTTTGCTAAAACTAATATTAAAAACTTTATTTTTTCCTCTATACCTATGTATTTTCTCATATTAATCGTACCACCATAATTCTGCTAGAAATTATATTAAATTATTTAGAAATTTTAATAGTCAATAGAAAAGTTTGACTAAATATAAATTATATTCTAGCGTTTTAAGCTCTCGTGAAAAAAGATAATGAATTTGAATTTGGGGTTATTAAATACCAGTATATCGACTTACATTTTATTTTAAGAGTTAAAAAAATATTCAAACTCAATACTTAATTTAAATCAAAACTTCTTATTAAGTTTAGATTTTATGTTGAATTAATTTTGAACAACTTAAAAATATGTAAAACAATGTATTTTTAATCAAAAAAATTCTGATAATATAATATTAAAATTAATTTTAAGTTTGTATTGTATTTTATTAATTCTGTGATGTATTTATGGTTAAAATTATAAATCAACATAAACAAATTTCTAATAAAATATTTGCACTGATCTGCTCAGCAGTATGTATATTCACTATTCAGATATAAGCGTAATTTGGAATGGAAGAGGACATTTGCCTATTAAAATTTTAAATGGAGGGTTTTGCTAGAATATAATTTTACCTCCTTATTTAAGATCTAAGTAATTGAATATTATACCATCTATATTATAATATTATAAAGCTGAAGATTTTGTTTGTTTTTTTGTTAATTGATTTTGTTTGTTTGAAATTCAAATTTTGAACACACTAATCTCTGAACTACCTGTCGGATTTGATAAATTATTTTTGCATTTTTATAATCCAATTTTTGAGAAGGGTTATAGGCTATTTAACATCATATACTATAAACCTTAAAAGTAGAGCAAAAATAAAAAAAGTCAGAAAGAATGCTAAGCGAAAATGAAGTATAGTATATACTAAGTATATTTTATTAATACCATACGGTAACAAAACTAAAAAATATGTTGTCTATGATGAAGTACTATAAATTATTTATAAATAATCTAATTTCTTTTAAATTAAACGACGAGTGTAATCACGGAGCATAGCTATTATATATTATATTATAACACGGTATATTATCATATATATATATATTTTATCCATAAGCATTTCTAAAATAAATAAATACACATTTTAATGTAAATTAAACGCAATAAGTATGATAAAATGTGCAAAATTTAATTATTATTGTGTTGAAAATAAAATAAAAATTAAACTTAGACTTATATTTTTTCTCTTTTTTTTAAATATTGAACATCTTATGTTTTTTTGTTATTGAATAACGAATTAAATAAAATTTAAATCATTTAAGAGGTAGCATTTTTTTACGGGAAATGAAGTATATATATAAATTTATTTATTTTTAAATCATCATTCTCTTGAAAAATATTTGAGGATATTTAAGGATATCAAATATTATATAATATCCTAATATTTCTATATATTCGTAAATTGTTGAACGATGTTTATTGATTAATAAAGTGAAATTAATTTTCAATTTACACAAATTAAAATTAAAATTTATTTTTAGACGCAATAGGTAAAATATATTTATTTTATTCTGCTCTCTTTCCTCCAAAATAAAAACAAATTATTTCAAGTTACTCCACTGTGTATACAAAGATATACGTTGTGCTCATACTAGAGGAACCCTTTTTTTCTTTTTTAAATTTATATTTGACTTTATCGGCGTTGTTTACAGAATGTTTATAAGTATCCCCTAACAAATAATAATGATCCAGAGATCAATGTTGTGCGGGGTAGGTATATCAATTTAAAACTAAAAACTGCAAATAATTATAATTTTGCCATTTTAGGAATCAAATCTAGCATGTGAATATAGTAATTACTAATTACACTATCAAAAACTACAGAAGGCTGTATGCTATAAACATTAAACAGTAATCGACCACAGTGACTACTGGTTGTTACAATATTATGGGTTAGGTCATTAGGAGGTATGTACCTAATATGCATCCAACTCGGTAATAAATAATAATTTAATAAATTACTACGTCAACGATGATGATAATATAATACTAAAAATATACTAATATACAATGCCTATACAAGCGAAATATACAATATCAATGAAAGAAAGTAGCTCATTAACGAGGGTATTATTACTTTAATAACTGCAGGACGCTCTTTTTCTATACTATGTATACATCAGATACAGCGTATTTCAATATGATTCTTTCCGTCAATATTTTTTGTTTTTTAATAGGTATGAATTTGAATTATCATTGCATTATGAAAAATATAATAACTTCTACGAGGATGTTTTTGTTTTATTTGAGCACAAAATTAATACTAATTAAATATATTGGAATCCGTGTTCCTCAAATTGTAAGAATATAATTTATTTAAATATCAAATGATGTATTATTGTTACAATATGTTGTATGTAATATAAAATATTAGAGTTGGGTGTATATTATGTACAAACATGGTGTAACTGGTGTGACATTCTGCGTATATATAATATCATGTATACTAATTACCATGGTATTTGTATATTATGTTAAACATAATAATATTATACATATTTTATTATTTTAGAAATTTTACCTATTTTATGGTGAACAAGAATTATGATAAGTACCTATATTATTGTATAACATAATATAGTTTTGCGTGAGGTCTCTTGAGGCAGCTGTGGCCAGTGCCAGTACCCATGCTCATGCCCAGTGATGCTGCTCTGGTTGCAGGACGACTTACTACGTGCGTCGCATTTTAGTCAATAACGATGGACCAAGGACGTCCATTATCGATCCATGTACGACGGTTATATACGTTGTATACATAATATTATAATAATAATTAATATTATACATCGCATATAGATGCAATTACCGAGTGTGTAAAACACACACACAACCGCAATGACGTATTAACGATTTTATTTTTCTTATAGTCACGCGGATGTTTTCTTTTTTCCTACACCTTCTTATTATTATTTCTCACCTCTTGCCGCGCAATGGCGTCGTTGGTCTACGATGACAATGTGAATTTCGGACGTTTTTACGTACATACCTATACCTGTCGCCGGACGACTAATCTCGCTGAGCAATTATTCACGTTGTTGAACACACGTCGTGTTCACCGTCATACAACGACGGTGCATCCATGCAGGAATATGACTTCGTCATTATTATAATAATTTATAAGTTTTTATAATGCACCTTTTATGTATATTAGCACACGCGCGATAAAATTGCCGCCGTATGGCGTATACAAGTTACAGACTGCAATGTTTTTGTTCCGTTGAATTTCCGTCCAGCAAGGTCAACCCTGTACGAAATACAATTGTGTGAGTATCAGTTTATCACTATCAACCCTTTGTTACCGCCTCGAAACTCACACGCTTCTGTGAGACTACCCGACCCGTTCGTCGGTACCACCCTCTATGTAGAGTCGACGTCACGCGAGAATGCAAGATTCAATTAGTTTTGTCATACAACAACAATAAAAATAATATGTGTAACAATAATGTCGAGGAATAGACTACCTATATGGGGTATTATATTATTAATAAAATATTATCGATCTATAGGATGGTATAGGTACCCGTCGAGATATTATATTGTATAGTCGACGAAGACGCGCGTCATGCATGCAGCAGACGTCCCGCGGTGACGGCGACAGTCTGTTTACATAGCGCGGGAGTCCTTGACTATATAGAGTTCGAAGTGCGTGGCGTCCGAACCGATTTTGATCGATCCTCAAAGCATTGTATTGGCGTCGCTGTGACGAGTCATAGTCTAAGAGCGGTCTTCGGCATAATTGGAAATTGTCAAGGTTGTATTTAGGGTGGGTTTGATAGAAAAAGCAATAGCCCGTGTGCCAAATTTTCGGGGTTGACGTGTATTTTAATAAGATTCATAGGTATATATGAAAAAATTATTATTATCTTTGTTTTATTGTTTTGAGTGATACATTTTTTTTAAATAAAAATTTTGTGACTACACTGGTTGAATTGTTATTGATTTAAGATTATATATATATGCATAGTGAAACTTAAATTAAGCGATTTAAGAACTGAAAGCGTTGCTGCTATTTTGTATAATTTGTATATTTACGTTTTGCTATTGAAGCAATGGTTGTCCGTCTATCATGTGTATTATAATTTTGGTGTTGGGAACTAGGGAAGGGCCGCAAGTCTATTATATCTTTGTACCAATCTATAATCAAAATGTCTAGTTTCGCCTATATGCTCGCGATAATATCACCGTCGTGTATAATAGGAAGAGCTTGCACGCTACATGAACAGAATTACGAAACATGCGGAATTCATAATGCCGTGTCTATTACGTGTCTATGATGGTTAATTGAAGAATGTAAATGCGCGATTGCGTACCAAATCGTAACTATAAAATAGATAGGAAATACATACAAATACATACACCCGAATAGAAGCGTATTTCACATTATAATTTAATATTGTATTTTTAAGTGTTATAGTTCTTCCGCATCTTTTCGTCTCTTGACAACGTGGTTGTTTTATTATTAAATCCAGCTCTAGCGCAACGTCGATCGATTTTTTTCGATGTATTATTAATTATTATAAGGTTAGGATTTATATGCAATAAAAAATTGTGAAATATGCAAAAATATGCAATTAATATTATATTCGTCAAACAATATGAAATATATACACTTAAAAAAATCATAAGGCTTAAAATTAATTAAATAATATTTTTAACTATTCACTTTATTCAAATGTATTACTCAAAACAATTACATGGTGTTTTAAATTTTCAAAACTGGATAGTCTTCTGTTAGACCTTAATATGGGCATTATTAGGATTTTAATCAGGAGGGCAGTTGATAACCTTTTTTTGGTTAGGGTTAGGTTATCTGATGACTTTTTTGCTTTTTCATTGTTTTATAGTAAAATTTGAGAGATGAGAAGAAGGTTAGAATCGGGAGAAATATGGACATTACTTACAAAAGCAATAATCAAAAGTTTCAAAAAAAAATTTACTGTTGCATATAAATCCTAGCCCTATTAATTACTATAATATAATCTTGAGAAGAAAATCGCCTGTGTGCCCGCACGTCTGATGCATTCGATACTCGACACACAGTATAAGTACGTATAGTTGTTGTAGTACAGTAATACAGTATATATTATGTACTACAAAACACGAATACATAATATACGTTATAGAATTACTATTATATACTTGCAACTAATTTCGATACCTGTAGCGTGGTTTGTGTTCGTAGTTTATCATATATTAGTCAACAATAATTTAACGAAAATAAATAACACATATAAAAATAATATGTGGCGATCGTAACACTGGGTCGTTTCGTTGGTGCAATGATTGTGCCCTGAAAAACGTTTTTGTGAAAATTGCTTTAACGCAAAAACTATTATCTCATGTAGGCAAACTCGTTTGGCTTTTTTGTTATAAAAATATAATGTATAAATATGTCGGCTTAGAACAGACTTGGTCTCGCGTAACGAACGTGTGCATTGCATATCAAAGTACCGTACCGTTTGTAGCAAAACTGCTGCAGTGCGGGATTATAAGACACGATCGTGCGCGTATACTCATAAAATGACTAGGAATATTTTTGTGTTCGTTGTTATCGCGGCACAGTATGTAAACGTTATTCATCACAGTCTTTATTTTTTTCGCGACTTTCAACGTACATTTTTGTCTCCTGCAGGCCTATTATATGTATGATTCGAAATTAGAAATCTTCTGTTATTTTTGACTTCAACTACCGCAAGGTTCACACACGGTAATTTCCTCGACTTCCCAACACATACGAGAGAATGAAAGTGAATAAAAAACTGACCATAATACCGTATCACGACTAATTATTAATATACAGCGCTTTTTGCTATTTGTTGACCTGAAACGCTACCTAATACGCTTGTTCGAAAATTAATAAAAATCTATTCGATACGATTGCGTCACATTATTATTGATCATTAGGGGCAAAGTACTGTAAATTATAGGTGTATTACTAAATTTTGGTTTTTTCCATCTTAAAGCAAAAATAGGTGACGCACAGTTGGCAGCATCACGTGTAATATTATAATAATGACTCAAAAACGTATATTGTAGATATTATGTAGACATGTAATATTTTGTCTGCGGTTTTACACATATGTTTTACGCTGAAATAATTGCAGTTGAACCGCAAAACTCACGGTAAACGTCATACATATTATAATGTACACACGTGAACCAGAAAATGTGTATATTCAAATTGACGGGTTTTGACCAAGCGGTAAGAGAGATTTGATTTTTTAGACAATCGTTTATCTTTATGATATATCTGTTAGGTTTATATATGTTTTAAACTGAGTGCGCAAACCGTAAAATTTGATATGATCTCTCGATATAATATATGTACATTATGGGATTGTTGCATATAGAATTTATATATTGCATGCTGCAGCAGTTCAGCGGTTCTCAACCTTTTTATATCCGAGTACACATTTTGTTTTGAAATACTATTACTATAATGATTATGTTTTAAACACTCTAATCAGACAAAAGCTGATACTGTTTTTTTTTTCGTTAACTATGTATTATATTGATAACTATTTAAGTCTTAAATAATTTTCTTTGTTTAATTATCTTTATACATATGTATATATATTAGTTTTTATGTACATATATTAGGAACATTTATTTTCTTACAGATTTATTGATACAAATAAAAAGAATGAAAATTGCAAAACTTGTGTAGACAACGCCAATATTTAATGCAATAAAAATTCTAATTTTTTTTTATCAAGCATGACTTATTTTTTGTATATTATCTTTATGAGATTTCCATGTAACACAGGTTGCAAAACGCTGCTACAAATTTTCGTGGTAAGTCTAACAAATGTCGCCGTCTGTTGATAAATGTTCACGAATGTATATTATATAATATATAGGTAAAATATAAATAGCGTTTCTGGCCGCCGGCGTTAAAGTCACTGTGTAGTATTGTTGATTATCGATTTCGTTAAATAGCAAACGCATGTTAATTAAAAACTTAGCTCACCAGATTGTGGAGATCATAGATTTTAAGGTATAGGAGGTATACTTACTGTTATTATATCAGTTATTATTATGCTGTACCTATAGTATTGTCAGCGGAAAAACGAAAATCCTACTTCGAGTTAAGTTTTGATTTTTTTGATTTATTTTTTGGTATCGATTGTGACTATTATTACTTAGCATTTTACATCATAAATTTAAAACATAAATCGATGAAATGTCGTGCCGTTTTGCTCTTGATAAGCTATCTCAGTAAAATTAGTGTGTGATATTTCACTGCACATGATGATAGTAGAAATTATCCTTGGATACATCTATGATGAATTGCCAATTATACATTCCCGGAATACAATCCATGATGTATTTATAAATATATAGATAGGTATTTGATTTAATAAATATATCATTTTAAAATATTGTATAGTTCAACAATCATCAACAATTAAAGTCACTAGAAGAATCATCAAATTAAAAATCCAAACTAATTAAATTTTTTTTTCGGTTATTTTCCTATGAATTTTCATCCTGATTATCATCTATTTGATCATTTCGTATTAAAGTTAAAGTAAAAAAAAATATTACTATAAAATAACATAAATAAAGTTCGTCGCTGATTACTATAATATATATCATACCTCGATTTCAATCTCGGTTATTGTCGGTATAAAATACACGTACGGGAGATAACCGAACTTACTGCTGCGTCTTCTGAAGGCGAGTTTTATTTTTACCGTTAGACTCGTCAGATTTTCGGTTTATTTATTATTATTATATTAATGTAGTAGCATGGAAAATGGAAACCATTTACATCATAGTACATTTGCCGTACCCTACATATTATTATATATAATGTAGTAGGTACGTATTATTATTATTTTAAATACGATTTACATCTATAATATTATATCGTTGTGTTTACGTCGGTGGCTTTGCGGTGCCGCTTAACTCCGTAACTGCTATTCATTATATTATAATAATATGACGTGTGTCGTCGTCATGAGTTGAGCGAACGTGTTCTTTTGAACAGAGCGATTTTTTAACTTAAAATAGTTAATGGTCTTGTTGTTTTTCAAAAATTCTCACCGCTTGCGCGGGCCAGCGATAACAATCACAACCGTCCAGGTTCGCGGTACTTAAACGTACTTTACACGTGTTAATGGCGTTTTAACGATAAACAGACGTATAAAGATATTATTGTATATTATCATCTATACGTGCTTATAGGCTTGTATGATCATAATATGCATATACGACTCCGCGGCAGCGCAACGTTGTGTATCCGAGTCGTAGTCCCCCCCGCTTTTCATGGCGTTGTTCTCCCTGCCGGGTACGAAACCAGTTAGAGGTCGACTCCGCGCGGATGGGTGTGACCTGGGGAATCGGGTGAACGAACTCCGGGCCGCTCTCGGGTTGGATGCAGGTCATGTGTATGTGTGTGTGCGTGTGCGTGTGTGCGTATGTACGTAAGTCTTTCACGAGAAAAGAAATCAAAAGTATAGCAAAAACAGACGAAAAAATAAATGTCATATTGATATCATGAATCGGTGTTGTCTATGGAATTCGAGCTAACTTGACGGTGTTTTATGTTCCATTTATTACTTTTTTTTTGTTTTTAAATATTTTATACCATTTTTCATACTTATATTTTCGATAATTTTTATAGGTTAATTTTTTTCTCTACTAACGAGTCGTGTTATTACGAATTGCGTTAACGTTATACGTACTATTTTATGTGTGGCGAGGCAAGCGCTGTCCTTCGATATCCACGCGACGCACTGTTTTCTATGGAGAGTTCGCGCACGAGCTCACGTGTACGTTTCCTGTAATTACCGTATTTGATGGCCCTTTAACGGCTTTAATGCACTCGGTAGTACTGTTTTTTTGTACGTTCATCGACAATTGCAAACTGTCCGCATTCCGATATGATGTATAGATTAAATTTTAATTGGCGTTATTATACTACACCGCAGTTATATTATTATTGTTATTATCATTTATCCGATAATAATTTTGACATGGATGAGAGGAATTTACCTACATGACTTGTTCAATCGTTAGTCCTCATAATATTTTATCGATATTGCACATCATCTTGGTGATTATGAATTATATAATTATAACAGTCTCCACGAAATAGTCAAGTAAGAAAAGACACGAAAAGGTTTGCCTTGAACGATGGACATTTTTTTTTCGACACGGGTCATTTTCTTCTCGTGTACTATTTGTGGACTGTATAATTTCTATTGACTATTTCATATAACAAATACTGTTGGGATATTTATTTATCTTTGTACTAGCTAACCTCGTGTACTTTGTTTCCCATTAAATCATGCCTCTTACGTGATTTAAATGTTATTAAATTAGTTTTTTAATACTCATTATTCGTAGACGACACAATGTTCATTTTATACCTTTATAATTATACTTGCACCGTAAAAAAATGTCACCTTTTATTTAGGACTTGACTTATTAATTTTATCATTTCATCATTAATTTACACTGTGATCATTGTCGGCCCCTGACCTACCACGTTATATCATTCGCCTGCGCTATTATTTTGTTGTCGCTTAACATATTTTCTATTTGTTTTTTTCTAAAAGGTCGTAGCATGATGTTAAATAACTTATAACCTTCTTCAGGAATGTATTATTAAACACAAAAAAAAAAAATGTTCAAATCTGACTAAACTAAACTATTTAGCTTTATTATATTATAAGTATAGATATGTAACAAATATATGTATAGAATTATAAAATGTATAAAAATGGAAACAAATAAATTAATTTGCATATAATTTTACACAAGTATTATTAAAGTATTGTTTTTCAATCCCATTAGGTTTGCCGTAAGTCATAGAGTTAAATACATGAATTTCGTTTCTGCTCTCGAAAATCAAATATTTTTTCGTCCCCACAGTCAGATTGCTTACATCGATTAAGTTAGTTCACAAAGCAAGGATCCGAGATACATCAAAACTGATTTTCTTGTGAACTGATACACTAAAATTGAGATATATTTTAATATATTGCACTGTATTTTATACTAAACTGATTGAAATTACAAAATAACATACCTAAAATTATACTTAGAGATTAAAGAGGAACTACGTGTTCAGCGTCAAGTACCTATATGACTATGATAATTGAATGACTATAAATTCTTGTGGTACCTTAAAAGTTATTTAGTTTTAATTAATAATGAACAAAATACAAATTATTGAAACATCAGTTAAATACATTTTAATTAATAATTATACATACTTTTTCACTTTAATAGTTCTATATTCTTTTATTACTATTATAATTATAATTTGGAGAAAAAAACGTCTACGATTCAATTGTTGTTAATGGATGTAAAAGTATGTAAAGTAATGTATAATAATTATATTGATATCACTAGAATTGTTCCTATTTTGAAATAACCACGTACTACGTAATCGAATATTAATGTTTTAATAGAATTTTATGATTTAACGATATTTAATAATTAATCAGTATAGGGTCGACTATTTGTGTGTATTCTGTGACGTTTTTTGAATGTATCATTTTCACGATTTGGACAACGCTACAACATGCGAATGTGTATACTACATATATTTATTATTTGTTAATTAATAAATATACGCCTATGGCGAGACAAGAGTATAATAGCTAGTGTAATATTAACGTATAAAGGTACACATAATATAAAATAAATAAAATAAAAATATAATATAGTGTATATTATTAATTAACTAAATTTAATAAATTGTATTGCTTATATTTATTTTATATATTTTAGAATACAATGTTTTAATTTTAACTTACTTTATCTGTCTATATATATTATGTAAAAGAATTAATATAATTTAAACCGTTACAGGAGTTAAAGACTCGATACACGGGACTACATAGAATACAATTTCTTACGCAAATTACAAATATCGAACATGTGGTACATTAAAAGATATTTTTTGCAACGAATTCGGACTGTCACAAATTTAAATTTATACACAAAAAATACATCAATAAAATTGCGTTTAGATTTCAATAAATTCATATTGCATTTACGTTCAACTTCAGAAATCAGATGATTAGCTAAATTAATTTTATGCCTTACCATGCTATAAGTATGTCTTATGCGATATGATAAATAAGCGCATCTCACCGCCAATGATAACTTCTTCGATTATTATTATATCATCCGTGCAGTAATAAGTTACAGTATAGAATTGACGTGAGAAAGTAAAGTTTTGCAATAACATTTTAATCATACGAACCAACTTAATAAAACGATAAATATCACATTATGTTTTAGGTGTTCCGTAAATTTGTAGCGATTTGAGATGATTGTTTCATCAGAAGTGGTTTGTGCATTATAATATAGATAGTGTATTTATATTATACTATTCTCAAGATTTTTTGGAAATTCGATCATTGCCATCAAATGTTTTTATAATGTACATACTTTACATTATATTTTTACGTCCATTAGTCAACCCACTAGTCGGATGCCTAATGATTTGAGTCTAATGACCTATAATGTTCGGTTAATACATTCTCTAGCGCATGCGTGAAATCGGTGACGTTGATACGTATTTTACTTTAATAATAAAAATATTCTGCATCGACGTTTTACCATTTTAAGTTATAAAATTATGTTTAATAATATCGTGTTCAATCTTGAAGTAGAAAATATACATTCGAAATTTGCTAGTCGAATGTTGAGTAATATGGTCAGTTGAAAAAAAAAAAAAAAAAAACAGTATTAATATCAGTTCGAAAATGGCGTCACGTTCGGAAAAATCCACTGTCCAGGTCGTTAGAAACGAAGACGTAAAAAAACGTCAATTATTATGGTCATATATATTCGACGAGTGTAGATGATTATACATCTATATATGCGTTATGGATTTGTTTTTTCTGCTGTGTATAGTATATTACACATTACACACTTATCGGGTTTTCTCTTTTAAGAAGACGAAAATAGTGTCTGTGAAAACCATTATAATCGAATTTTTTTTTTTTTTTGGACACTTTTTTGCGTTTTTCCACAATTATTGTATTACACGTGCAATTTCTTAAGTTAACCTAAATCGTTATTACACGTATGTATATACATAAGTGTATGTGTGTGTATACATATATATATATAGTAGCACGGATACGTGGACTGGAAAAAATTACGAATCGTTACATTGTTGTGGTAAATTTGCTTTCACTTCGGATGACACCGAAGAGAGGTGAATGTTGTGCGTTCTTTTTTCTTTTTCGTTTTACATTATTGTAAAACCGCGACGGCTGTGCAGGAAGAATATCTTCAACCTTCACCGCTCGTCACGACTACATACGAATTGTATGTTGAATGTGTATGTCTGTGAATATGCAAATATTATAAGAATCATTTTGATAGCTATTTTTGACTGAGAGAGAGAACACACGAAAAGGTGTGTGGACGACAAGAAGGATGAGACTAGAGACACTATTGTATTTGGTGATTGATTAATCGTATCAGATTGTTTTTAAGACTCATTGTTAGTGCTCGAAAGGTTTTCGGTCGTCTTGATGTTGTGGGTACACGATTTTATTCGTCGGTTATATATTAGGTAAACCTATAATGTATTATTCGCTCGTATATGATATGATATTAAGTCTGTCAATTGCAGAAACACTAGTTTAAAAGCTTTGAATTTGGATACCTCCTCGTAACCATAGAATAATTGTACTGTGAACTATTACATTTTTTTCAATTTAAAACTTGCAAAATGTAGTCATATAGTTGTGTAATTTTAATAATCATAAAAAAAAAAAAATAATAATGATAAAACAACTGCATACGTAAACATTTTAAATTTTTAAACGAAATGATGTAGATACCTATATATAGAGTTTCGGATATTTTATGTATTATTAAATTTCTGTTTATCTTTGTCATATATTTTGTTGTAAACAACCGATCAAATCGCGCTTGGTCGGTTGAAAATTAATCTGTTATCATCACTTTGGCGATGTTATATTATTTAAAACTTGTATTATGTTCGATTTTCTTATAATTTAAAATCATAACTTTTTTATGAAAAAAAATAATAGAATAATGGAGTATGATGTACCTACTAATCTGTCATTATTTTTCGTGATACTCAATTCGGTCATTATTGATTTTTATTATTATATTATCAATTCATTTTTTTCATACCAATATGATAGACTTATATTTATATTTTTAGCTTATAATATAAGTGTGTATTGTTTATTGTTATTTCAACAATGATTGTATTTTTTTAACGAGAATAATAATAATGATAAAAACGATTTTCATGAGGTTTAAACTAAGGTTAAGTTAAGTTTTTTAATGCTTCTTCTTTGATGGTATTTTTCATTGAACGCACGTAATAATTACGCATTTATTGAATATTGCGTATAGTTAATTATGCATTAATCGTATGGAATATCAATGGTATCATATTATATGTAAGTAATAATTTTAAGTATGCTCAAATAACACAACTTTAGTTTTATTTTTTTTTTTTTATGGCTGTACTCGTATAGTGTTATTATAACATCTTGAATTCTGTATAATTTGTATGTCACGCGAATATAACTTGATATGCCTGTATAACGTTTAAACGATGTCATGTGTGCATCCCGTGATCATCGGGTATATATTATAATATAATAATTTAATAATTTCTCGTACTAAGTCGGAAAAAATAAAGTTACATGCGCTGTCGAACTGCTGTTGTATCGTTTTGTGTACGAGGTCAACACATTTTTAACGCAAGGCCAGGTATTAGATAAATAATAATTATAATACAAATATTACATGAGTTAAAGTTTTAAAAAAAATATGTAAAATTGAAAATAGCACCAACGTTTTCAAGCTATAGGATACATTTATAAAATTATACTCGTTAATATTTTATTCGTTGGTGACAAACGATGTTGACTTTTTATTTTTAATAATGTATTTTAATAAATAGAATTTTATGTATATATAGACATATTGTCAAATATATTTATACAGCACAAGGTGATCAGGGTTGACAATATTATTTACAGGTACAAAGAGTCCATTCTAAGTTGGAATACATTTTACGATACCCTTTAGCACGACAAGGTCGCGTGTGATAAATTAGGACTCGTAAAATAATTGTATTATTTTATAACGTTTCAACCTTATATTATGCGCATGTACTATTATGTTAGTTTTAATAAATCGCTAGTGTACAGGTACGAGAGATAAATAAAATAATTAGTTACAGTGAGTTGATGGATGATATATAGAACACAATGCTGTTGTTGTTGATGTTTATGAGATAATAATATTTTATTTTTTTAATCACCATATTCGTTAGGGATTTTATTTTGCACGATAATAGTATGACGTAGATAGTTTACGTTGTAACTCAATAAAATAGGTATGTTAAAGTATATTTCATATTTCAACTTCGTAAATAATATTAAGTTGATATTTTATACTAATATTTCTAAATTTTAAATAACAATCAATTAATATTTTTTAGAAAAGTCTACATGATGTAAAAATATTATTAATATGTATGTTGTGAATATACATTTTATTTACCGTTTCTGAAATTTTAAAACGCACAAATCTTATAACCATTAGCCTTAAAATTTATATCGAATAAAATATTATACATATACTAAAAGTTCAGACAATTAGAACTTTAGAAAGCTTATAAAATATTTTAACTAAATAAAGCTCTTACTTTATATTATAAAAACAGTATTATTAAATACTGCATATTATATTGATTAAATATTTCTTTCTGATCACAACATGCAATGAATGAGTGTTGTTGTTATAGTGTCATAAAAATGTATTCGAAACTTATATTTATGTATAGGAATGACTAGACGATGCATGTTTATTGATTACTTACAAACTACTTAGGTTCTTATACGTTACACTTACCCAGTTGTTCGTGCAGTGTATAACGTTAAACTCTTTAAAGTTACTTACAATCATGGAAATTTCCAACCCATATATCGTGTATTCAATATGCATATAACAAAATGTTGGTCTGCAAGTTTATTTTGTCCTGCAAATGTATATACCAACTAGGGTCCTATATTAATAGTTAACTATAAAGTTAGAACCCAACATTATTATCGTGAACGTCTGTAGCGATGAGAGTGCGTATGTTATACGGTAGCTGCAGGATATAGATGAAACTTCTCGTAAACCGATTTCAATGATCTCTCATAGACTTACGGAGAGCTGTAAGTAAACCATGATGACGAGTCATACACTTGAGCCTGTTAATTAATATAATGAATAATATTTTGTTTGGCCGTACACGCAAGCACTTACTTCGGTATATGGTATTTAACGTATGTTTTGTGCTTACACCTCAGTAGCGTGTTCGTGTCAAAGGCTCTATTAAAATTCCATACTTTTAGGGTGCATTTAATTTACGCGCGTTAGTAATGACTGATGAGTATGTCGGTGGCGTAGAGATAACATCATATTTGCGTTGATGCTTTTTAGTTAATTTCCTGTTACTTTATTGATTTATCAATTAGTATTATTGATTACTACTATAAGAAACAATGTCAATATAGTAGTATAATGCTGATGTTTTTAAAAGAGTCATGAAATAAACGTTGTTGTATATTTATAAAGGGTGTAGTAATAATATAAAAAAGAGCAGCTAACTAGAAGTTTTTATTGCGATAAATCTTAAGAATAGTATTCTATCAAGTTTAAAATAACCTTATCCCTCCCACTCAGAAAATAACAATAAATAAATATCAATTTTTCGATCCACTATATTTTTTTGCTTATATAGATTATAGACTATATGTATAAATAATAATGTAAATTATGTCGGAGAAAGTCTTTGTAGACTCCTCCACAACGGCTGCGTAGCACGAAAATGTAATATGTACCAAATTATTACATACACTGCGATACCATAAAAATGTTATTTAATTGTTCCTGTATGACGAATATATATATATATATATATATATATAATATACATGAGTATTAATTGATGTATTATATTATTAAAATGCTTTACACATTTACATATTATATTAACTTTTACGAACCCGCCATATAAATTTATAATGTACTTATATTCATTATACGTATAACAGTATACACTATACATATTATGTGTAGGTATTCAATTTTTCAGTGTCATTACGGTAGAGTGAGCTAGAACACTTTAAATAATTTTTTTACGACGGGGTGTCCGATTCTGATAAGAAAAAAAAGTAATTTGAGAAGTGTATAATATCGCGGTCGTCGCTACGATGTGTTAGATATAATATGCAAGACTGTTATACAATACTACAAGAAAGATACGTATATAGTCTTATATTGCTTATATATAATATGTGCATATAACAATTATATTATTATTTTAATTATGTAGATACCTTATGTATAATATATATGTACTTTTATTACTTATTCGTATTTATAATGGGTATAATACGATTGTGAAGGAATGATTAATACGCCTGCAGTGCGTTCAAAAAGTATAGTATAAGTAATATATAGTCTTTCAGCCTATATTTTTCTTAGTCGCTATAATGAATATTTATGGATTCTGATTTTTACATTTTGAATACTAATACCCTCCCCATTTTTTGTGTGACAGTGGTCATCATTCATTAATAGTTTAAATGTTTTTTTTTTAATGAAAGCTGTTTTTTTTTCTTATTTTAGAATTTTTAGCATAAAACTAATAAAATAAAATGTATAACAGTTATTGAAATTTTAATTTATCTACAACAAAAAATTTCTATATTTTATTAAGCGATAAAAAATAGAGAACCAGAAATATCCCTAGATTAATTACATAATATAATATCAGTATATCTTTATTTTTAATTTTCTTATAATGCTACTATGAGTTGTATAACGTTGTATCTGTCTATCTATATATATATATATATATATATATATATATATAATTTGTAATCGAACTTTTTGCGTTTGCGATCCACACTAATATTTTAGTAGTGTGAGTTAATTTGCAAACGACCTGATTTCGCGGTGTCCATAAAATGCGGGCCAATATAACAATAACACTATACAAATAATTACAATATAATATACACTCATGAAACAAATTTTTTTTTTATTGATGTCCAATTACAGTAAAAAAAAAAATCATACTTTTTTCCCCTTCAAACAATACTAGCGCACGCACTACACTCATAACAGTGGCGGTGACTATCGTCCCGTATAAAAATTATATTTGTATATATATGCTTATATGTGTACTTTATATAAATACGCTTATTGTGACCATGTCCGTTGCCACTGCCGTATTTCAGTCGCTTCATTGGTTCGTAAACCCGTGAAAATCACCTACTGCTAATGTGCTTATACAAAATAAATTTATTTTATTGTCAACCGTTAAAGAAAAATACAAGAAATTAATTTTATTTACGTAGAATTTTTAGAATTTCAAGTACTAATGTACTAATGTTTCACCATAGAAAAATTTAAAATATTATTTATGTTTTTAAACGCTTAAACAATTTTTGTATTATATTTTCTGAGATATACCGCCTGCTTGATTCTCAATAAATGTTATCTTTATAATTATTATTACCTATGTATGATATAAAATATAGGATATTTTTATGTATAGATATGTGCAGATTTTGGTTTAAGGTACATTATACAAAAGTATGAAAAATATGATTAATCCCTGACCTTTCTTAATTTTCTTGAAACTTACTTTTACTGTTACCCTGATTAGGTGATAATATTTACCTAGTTCATATATTAATATGTAGTTGATAGAAAAAATATATTTTAATAATTTATACTACTCAATACTATTTTAATAGTTTGGCTTTTAAACATATAGTTTTATTAAACAAATCTACGACATTATATAACATACATCAAAACCGTTAAATTATAATGGTTATTATGATTATTAATAAATAAATACAATACTATATCATAATTTCATTTTTCGTGTATAATTATTGGTCGACGTCTTTAATTAATTTTTAACTTTTATAAAACGTCTCTTGCTATTATAAAGATGATATTCATTAAACCTAAGATGTATAACATTTTATTTCATATTTTAAATTCTTAAATTACCTTATTTTTAACAGTTTAGTTGACTACGATTTTTTATAGCATTTACATCAAAAATCCTAGCTAAAATTATATTTTTCAATGTTTAATTTTAAGTGATCATCTGTAATGTATTACAAATAGTAATCGCCATGTATTCATGCTGTGTTCTTCCAGAAGTCTATAGATTACAGTTGATACATTTATTACAACTGTTAGTAGCACTATGTATACTTACTCCCAAAAATGTCTGATGAATTTATTTAAAGGTATTTGTTATATTGTCCCGCTTATTTACATACATATAGTTTTACTATATTAACGATTCATTCCTTTACGTCATATAGATCATATTACGTAATCGTACTCTAACGTTTAATTGTATATTATAATATTCAAGAATAAAAACAGAAAATATCTCTCTTGTACGTACGTTAGCGAGACGTGTCTCGTTCCATTATTATTGTTATCATTATCCGTGGATGACGACGACCCCCGGAGTAATGGCGACGGCACGAGGTATTACCTACGCGTTATACATAAATAATAATGATATAATATTAATATATATATATATAAGCAGATGAACCAATGATATATTTTATTACTTACCACAGGTAAATATGTATTACCGTATAGCCAGTATTTGGTAGGTATACATATTATAATAACGCTTATATGTATACGTTTTTGGCGTCCATCCGTCCGAAAGGTGTGCTCGAAACACAATGGTCTCTTGTACAATATAATAATATAATTTATAAACCTATATTGTATATTATATCGTGGTGTGTCGTTTATTGTAGACCCGATGCAGGTGTTCCCAAAGTGTTTATGTTTGTATCGAATGGCGAAAGGTTTTCGTTTTAGGCTATATAAATTTAAAATTTTACAACTTTATAATAATTATTTTGTTCTCGTTTCTGTGTTTTAGTAGCCGCTGAAACAACGACTGGTGCCTCGACAATGATGACATGTGGCCCAGGCATGTTTCGGTGCTCGGACGGCAAGTGCATAACTTCCGACTTGCTGTGCAACATGCAAAAAGACTGCGACCGGGGAGAGGACGAGTTTCAGAGTTGCCGTGAGTGATATTTATATTAATAATAATAATTGTCGACAGAGTATTAGGTTCCTAAATTTTACGATTTGTTTTTTTTTTTTTACTCTCGTCGAATACGCTAATAATTCTTAATCCTATTGGCAGAGTAGACTTTTGATTTTATTTTTCTAGAAGAGGCTTTAGTCTTCGTACTTCTTTATTTTTCTATACAAATTATATAAACCTTTTAACCTACTAAAGAGCTTTTTTTCTTTAATAATAGCCATTTTACGGTTGGGTATAGTTGTTGTTTTAGTTTCATGGTTATAATGTCGGTGACACATAATGTATAATATAGGCACACCGACCCCGCGCGCCGTGTCAGTTTTAACACGCTGTGTATTATACAGAGTGGTCAATGATGGAGAAAAAACAAATAATAATGTCGTATCTTGTTTGATTTTCCATTAGCTCCGCCCGAGTGCGAACCCACGCTGTTACCGTGCCGTCAGTACCATTGGAACAAGACGTACTGTTATCCGCCGCACTACCGATGCGACGTTACCGTAGACTGTGTGGACGGTTCCGATGAAGCTGATTGCAGTGAGTATATTATATACCTACTACTTTACCAAAACTCTACCCGTACACGCCTAATTATACTACGTATACCTACCCATAATTTAAAAAGTAAATATGTAATATAAAGATCGAGTTCTCATTCGTAATGTATACTCGGTTTATTGCCGGTCATAGTTTGTGCATCAACACATCGAACAAATTGAACAATAGAATGGTATGAAAAATATTGAAAAGTTGGTACTTCACAAGTTGTTGGTAGTTCATAATTTATTAAAGGAATTTTCAATAGAAATTAAATCCTGCAAGTTGAACTTGAAAATTTCATAATTATAGTAATTCATTTATGATAATAAGTACCTATATAACATTAAAAAAAAATTAAAATGAATTGGCTTTTTACTTAAATTTTAAATAATAGTTATAATTATAATACATACATTATATAATATTATGTTAAAAACCTACAGTTTGGCCATGATAACGACTTACCCATGCACTTCACAGTTAATTAATCTTGTTGTATAATGTATACGCACAACTCCTATATTTTTAACAGAAATACATACATAATATTTGAAAATGTAATATTACGATCGTCAAATACTACCATAAATAACTTGCGTTTTTAGGTATACTTCATCAATGTTGAAACCAGTGAATCTTGAGTCTAAGCGTGATTTAGAGAGACCCTTATTTATATTTAATTTTTGGAGAGACCCTAATTTAAGTTTTTTATACCTATTTTTGTTTATAAAATCTGAGATCAATAAATTATCAATTAGCAGAAAAGTATCATTTTTATGATATCAAATTAATATGCATTTTTTTTTAAATTAAAAAAAAATATATAATAGTTGATTAAATGCCTAGTATTAATTTTTTGGATTCCCTTTCTTTTCCAATGCTATCGTTAAATATGCTGACGTGCAAATTTTGTACAATAATTAAGACGTAAGGTAGACGGGAACTGTGCAAGCGATGCGCATAACTCAAAATTGAAATGATTGCAATAGTGTTACAAAATTGGTCGAAATAAATAATAGTGATGCACAAACAATGTAAGGCTACATATATATATTTATATTATATAAATGAATCGATTCGTCTGCAGTGTTTACAACTGCATTACAGTAGGATACGCGTGTTCAAACATATATATATGAATGCGGCTGTCAGCGGTTTAAACGAATTGTGGTTTTAAAAAAATTCGACGAGATAGGCTAATACATCATTATTTTTTTTCTATTTCATCTTCTACGTCATTCTTCAATATTATTTGATTGCCCGTGTACATTGCCTATTACCGTATATTTTAGTGGTGTTTCGGAGAAAAAAATATTATATTGAAGTAATTTCTTGTACGTGTATTCTTTGCATTGATCTTTTTACAAATAGCTTGTTTGATAATTATAGTGTTTAAGTTGGTATATATACATGTCATGTTATTTTAATGTACGACCGGTGTAATGACATCGTCATATTGAAAAAACGAAACTATCTTCGGCAATGAAGTTTTTTTTCACCAATGAAACGCCGATTTGAATTCCACGACTCGCGAATGTATGGAAGTCGCAGCGAGGGGTGTATATAATAAACGACCTATAATAATAAATAACGTGCTCTTAGAAAATGTTCAAAGATTTTAATCTTAAAGTTAATTATATTGTGTGTAGCGCACATATAATATGTAATAACATTATATACACATTTTTGAAATAAAAAGAAACGGCCAACCATTATACGGGGTTTAATCGTTTCATCACATCTGTCGTACGAAAACAATTTGTGTAAACAAGATGAAACAAACGGTAATCATTCGTTGTCGTTTACATTTTAATTTCGTGTGTTGAAACTCACGCAAAACCTCTTATCAGTCGTGTATCGTGAAGTGTTTTGATCTCTCCCGTGTTGCTGTCCTGTCAATTACGGCTGGCGTTTTCTTTTTCACGTCGCATCCGCATCGATCTCGGGCTGTCGTGATTTATCTCTAAAAACACATTATTATACAGCACGGTATATTATATTGTTATGATGTACATTATGTGCAATTTATTGCTTAGCGTACCGAAAATGTCAGACTGAAGACTTCCGCTGCGAGGTGAACGGTCCGGGCAGTGGTCCATGTCTACCCAAGACCAAGCGGTGCGACGGTTACTTCGACTGCCGCAACCACAAGGACGAGGAGAACTGCGGGTCAGCCATGAACATGTCGTGTCCATTAGACAAATTCCGGTGTCTAAACGGACAAAAGTGTATCGATCCGAAACTGAAATGCGACCATCAAAACAATTGTGGCGACAACAGTGACGAAGAAAACTGCAGTGAGTATTATATATACATATAGACACGATTATCTGCAGGCGTTGGACATCATTGTCTATCATTTTCCGCGACTTATCTATTGGTTTCACTTAAATGTTTAATTTTCCTAAAGATTTTGCGGCTTGCCACGTCGGCCAGTTTCGGTGTGGCAACGGACTTTGCATTCCGCTAAACTATCAGTGCGACGGGTACGCCGACTGCCACGATGGTACTGACGAGTTGAATTGCACTGCGTTGGCTTGTCCTGGTAAATATCTATGTCCCCAGGGCGGACCGAACAAACGGCCCAAGTGCATAAATAAGTCGCAACTGTGTGACGGGCATAAGGACTGTGATGATAATGCCGACGAAGAAACAGCGTGCTGTAAGCGTTTATAAATTAATTAATTATTTTCCGCTCTAATTCTATTTTATACTTAAATGTCTTGTTTACAGCTACGCTCAGTTGTCCAGCTTTGGGCTGCGAGTACAAGTGTCAGGCATCACCCACCGGTGGTTCGTGTTATTGTCCAGAAGGAAGAAAAATTGCAAACGATTCAAAAACATGTATAGGTTAGTATATATTTTTAGTTATCGAGTCGTGAAGTGTGACGTACAAATGACTAATTATTTCACCGATTACGGCGAAGATGGGTTAGGACAACAAAGACACTATAATTTCATTGTTTTTATCGATTGGTTCAGCGAAAATCATTTCTTGTTAGTACACCTAACCTTGCATAAAATAACTTTTCACCAAATCTGAAAATATTTTAGTTTTGCGATATTTAAATATTAAATTTGTATTTTCTATAAAGTCATCAAGAAAAAATTTGTAATCTTACAGGTTTATTAAATTTGTTTTAGCTATAATAATTCAAATAAAATATAGTCTATTTTCCTTAACGGATTTCTATGAGTTTGGCGTGCCAGCGTACCGTGGGCCTCAACTAATCACCTGTTTAGGTTAGGTCATTTATGTTTCGAAATATCATTTAATTACAACACCTAATTATAGAATTTCTTAAATAAAAAAAAAAAATAACAACTTTGTTCGCAATCGATGTTTTTTCACCGACAAACGGCGATGAGCATCCCGACTCGTTTCCTAAGTACGAAAACCCATATAACGTGATTTTCGATTGTATACTCGCGTGAGTGTGTGCGTGTGTAATATTATGATCGTTATACTTTCAGATCGTGACGAGTGTTCCGAATGGGGATTCTGCGAACAAATGTGCAAGAATACTGAAGGATCGTACGCGTGCAGTTGTTACCCCGGATACATGTTGATGGAACGGAAAAAGTGCGTGGCCAACAACCGGACGCAACCGTTCCAGGTGTACTTCGCTCAGGACAGAAACATCATGAAAATGGATTCCAAGTACCAAAACCAGGTGGTGGTGGCCAACACGACGTCGGCCAGCGGCATGGACTACCATTACTTGTTCAACACGCTGTACTGGTCTGACGTAAAGCTGAAGAAGATCAAGTCGGCGAGGCTGCTGGACGTGGACAAGTTCGTGCGGGACGGCAACGCCATGCCGCCCGAGATCACGTTGCCCGGAATGTGGGAACCCATTTCGGTGGCGGTGGACTGGGTCGGCAACAAGCTGTACGTGGTGGATGGCGTGGGCCAGAAGGTGGACGTGTTCGAGCTGAACGGCCGGTGGCACGCGATCGTGCTCAGCAGCAACTTGACCAACCCGTCGGATATCGCGCTCGACCCCACCCAGGGGTACATGTTCATAGCGGACGGCAACCAGCTGATCCGTGCCAACATGGATGGCGGCGACACCAAAGCCATAGTCACCGACGCTGTGTACAAGGCGTCCGGCGTTTCGGCTGATATACTCGACAAGCGGTTGTACTGGTGCGACTCGCTGCTCGATTACATCGAAACGGTCGACTACGACGGAAACGACCGACACCTCATACTCAGGGGCCCGCAGGTGCCATCGCCGTCCCGGCTGGCGGTGTTCGAAAATCGCGTGTACTGGTCGGACGGCACTAAGCAAGGCATACTGAGCGTCAACAAGTACGACCCGACCAGCGTTTCGTCCGTGTACAAGAACCGCGATATCAAGGACCCGAAATCGGTGAAAATCGTCCATTCGCTTGTCCAGAGAGAAGGTAAGCGACGCGTTTAAAATTTGCGTTTTAAGTTAATTAATATACCTAATATAATATTAAATGTGGGACACCTCCACTTTTATTATACATTAAAATATATTATCATTAAGTAAAAACCTATAAACATTTTATAACTTATTTTATTTTATTTATTTAACAACTAAAAGCGTACGTAAGTTTTAGAAATTTGCACGTACGTGAAGTTGGTACCCCAATCAGTTCTAAATTAGTGTTTTTTTTTTTTACAACTAATTTACAACAATTTACTGCGTCAATAAAAAAAAAAAATTAATAGATTTTTTTCGGCACTAATATGTTTGTAGACAAACATAACATTGGTGTGTCAACTTTACGTTGCACCCCAACTTTGTCCAATCGATTTTTGAATTTTTGCATGAATTAAGGTATACTGGTATTTTTTTTTAATCAATAATAAAGTAAAGTTTTTTATAACTTATAAGTTAGTAGGTATTTAAAATACTCGTATACTCTACATGTCTATGAATATAAATATATTATAAATATGTATATTTTTTTATCTAAAATCAGTCTCAAATTTTAATTAAAACAAGAAACATGTAACGACTAAGCTAACACCG
>NW_020270431.1:312232-363246 GCF_002803265.2 Melanaphis sacchari | reverse complement strand
ACCATTAGTATGTGCTATCTCATTCTAACATCCTCTTTCGGGCAACACTGCTTGGTGAGCATTCCAGTTATCATATAGAGTTCAATGACGAAGTACATTCATAGAATTTTTTATTCTGTGATATGAATCCAAAAATCACGTGATCTGGTGATTGTCTTGGACTACAACGCCACCGGTGGTGAAGTAGAATTTATTAAAATGTTGGTCCATTAAATATTAAATAATAATTATTATTTATTTAATTATTTACTTATAATATTTAAATAACTACTATCTTAAATCATGGTTGTAATCATAACGGACTTAAAAGTAGGTAGGTATGATCACAATCAATTCAATACCGTTCAATAATGCGAGTAAGAGGGTGAGACTGCTTGGAGACTTCTACGTCTTTTAGTCGGATTTTATTTTGATATATTTGATAATATAAAATATCATAGCAAAATAATAATTAATATTAATCACATATTATGTAAAACTGCGGAAGATTTGCCGTTTCTCCTTATATTGCGTATCAGTAAGATTATAAGATACTAAGAAGTATTGTAGTAGGTATTTACCTAGTTATTTATCCTAACCACAGACCGGCTACACATTACTTGAGTTCCAGAAGATGTAAGATTGTTGATAAAAATGTCTAATATTATGCGTCTCAAATGGTCGAATACAATTTACTTAATTATCGTATTTACATTAAATAAATATGTTATGAGTTCTTTAAGTTGGTTTGTATTTATAATAATCTTTTCTATGCCACTATCAAAGTATCAACCCTTTTCACCACTATCTTTAATAGTTAGATGGCCCATATCCATAAACCAATCAAGTTCAGCAATCTCATTTCATAAATAACACCACAAAATTACTCTACCAGCCTAACTCTACACTTTTCCGCTACTAGTACTCCCAAAAGTAGTCCAATCGACTCGATTCAATATACTATTATATTGTTATGTCCTCCGCCGTAAAACAATTATAAATATAATTCATAAATAACTTGATAATATTTCACCTTTTTTCTTGTTTTAATCGTATCCGATAAATGCAATTATCGTTTCTGGGCTACATCAATTAATTCCTTCCAGATTTTACTTTAATATTAAATTTGTCGAAAGTCTTGTTACAATATTTTTTATTTAGATTTGCTTTTTATATCTATAAATTCCATTTTCTTTCTTAATTAATCATCCTCCTTCAGTATTCTCTTGCATTTCAAAATACTATGCATTCATTATCGAATCTTTACTTCTCATTTCTTCTTTAACTTCTAACAAATTCCTTTTAGCAACAGTTTATATTTTCTTTACATGTTCCTGGTTTTACATTTTTTTATATCTTTTCTTTCTCCACCAAATACTAATCATAAAAACCAAATCATTATTTTTCATTCTCATAAAATCGATCTATGCAATCAGTTTCCCTATTACATTATGGAAATCTGCAGTGGTTATGCGACTACTGGCTCATTAGCAAAATCTAATTCTCTCTGTATATCCTTCCTTCAATTAGCTCTATTATTTGGTCTGACTTTTGTTTAATACTAAAAAAAATAGTATTTGATAAATTATGGCTCAGTTGTAGGGAGTCTTCTTCCTCGTTTTACCACTTATTATTAAGACATTATACCATTCTTCTCTTCTCTGCCTTGATTAATAACTCGAACTTATTCTGCAAAAAAATTATTTATTTTTTTCTCCGTCTATTGCCTTTGGCATACCTATCCCTATTGACTTCCATCTTCGCATTTATATAGTTTCATTCAGATAGTTCTAGTGCGTTGTATCTATTGAATTTGCCCTTCCCTCTTAAAATATTATGATATAATTTAATCGTAAACATTTTTTATAGAATCACGTATATAAAACATAAATACACAATAAAACTGCCTTGCGTTCATGTATTATCTTATTTTAATCTTATTATCTTATAAAATAGGTTTATTCAAATATGTATCTATTTTATTTATATCAATATATATTGGTATTATTGGTAATATTTGATTATGGTTATATATATTTATTCAATTTTATATTATAATAAGCAATTAAAAAAAAAAAAAAACCTTTAATATGTAAGCTTATACAGTTACGCGTGAATCTTGTGGCATAAAAAAAGAAAATTACAAATAATAATATATAACATGTAAATTCGTAATGATATTTGGTAGAAACTATATAGAAGAACTTACTTACCTATTATAAGTAATAACTTACGACTTATATGTTATAAGTAAATTATTGGTACATTATAAATCATTTAATCAGTAGAGAGTATAAAAAAGGATTAAAGTTGTGTTTTTCACTATGCAAGTAAATATGTAATTAATTAATTCGATCATGTTATAAAAATAATAATAAATTAACAACACAATACTTCTACCTATCATGAGGTCTATGATTTATTATTCGATTGTGCCGTTGCTCGTTGATTTGAGAGAGTAACACGCGAATGTGGCCAATGATATTGTATTCAAAATATAATAATAATAATAAATTATTAGATTATTTATTGTTAATATTAGGTCATTATGAATTTTAAGAAGTACCTAATTGAAAAATGCAATGTAGTTCCAACACTGGGCCGCTTTTAAAATAAATTTATTTATTATTTTCTTTAGTTTTTTCATATATAGGACATAGGCGGGCATAAAATTGCAATACCTATTGTAAAGTAATAGTACCTATTTGTAGCCACCTAGGTTTATAGCTATACTCATTGAGTATAAAATATATCTATTTAATTTTATCATTTATACAAACATAATAGGTACATAATATTTAAATTAGCTGATGGTCTGATTATATGTCAATAACATAGTTATATGCCGAATCCAGGACAGGGACGTTGGAGGCAAGTGCCACCCCCGTCGGAAAAAAATAATATTAAAAATTTTTGTTTTAGTAGAGGGCTGAGGGGGGGTTATATCTATATTGTATAATTTTTCCTTTAAAGGGTCCTGACCGTAAATACATAGGTACTGGATCCGTCCTTGTATGTCATTAGGTAATTATGTCCTTATGCAAACCTGTGTACAGAATTTTTTCATAAAAGAAGTTATGAAAAAAATAAAAATTAGTATTTAAAAAAAAATATTTTATTTATACTAATTTTTAAGTTTATGAATTGTACCTTTTATTAAAGTGTTATCTAATTATAGTTTTTTGGTTATACGTTAAACTTATCTGTTAGAAATCTTGCAGAAGTAAACTTCCTTTTAATTCGATAAAAACAATAGCTGTTAATGACCTAGATGCAAAAAAGGTGATAGGGAGGTTCAAACTTTCTCTTACGCACTGGCCTGTACGGCCTGTACTTAAGTACTAAAGTACGTATATAATACAGAATACGGCAACATTATATTGGCAATTTTCAGGGATACAAATATTGTAAGTACTTAGTAAAACTTAGAAAATAATAAAATATCCTAAATACGTAGAACCGGTAAAAAAAACTATTATTATTCACAGTAAAAACCAGTAAATTCGTAAAACAAAAATTTTGTGAGCGATGTGAGCGATGATGGTTTTGCGATACACCGATCGCGTAGCATTCAGTGGTTGCCAAACAGTTGCTGTATAGGATGTCGGAAAAGGGGGGAAGGGTAGACGCGACACCAAATGGGCGGCGTCGGACTTGGTCGCGCCGGGCGCACCGCCGCACCCAGTCATCAATCAAACGTCGTGGTGTTCGGTTCTGCTGATACGCTCACACAGTATTAGGGCCGTGGTGCGTTTCATCGTGCATTCCGCTTAGCGGCGACGGCGTCTGATATCGCGGATGTTGAACGAGAAACAAATATTGTAGGACTCGCGTGTGGTCGTCGTTACGATAATCATAAAATTAGGAAGAGTAATTCTATTGTGTCGCGGATCCCGGTTTTTAAGTGCAAAGTTTCTGTTTCCGGTAGTGCCGCCCAAGACGACGTGTGTACCGCCTGTTATTAGTATTATTTAAAAACTTTCGTTTTATTTGCAGTTCTTTAGAGACGCAAGTATCAACGGACCGTTGTTGTGCGATTTTTGGTGTTTTATATTTAATCACTGTGCGTAGTTGCGGTGCGTGCGGACGTACGACTTGAATTGTACTATTTCGCGATATTGGTTAGATATTTTAATAAATTATCAGGAGAACATATTGATCTCTATTCTGCCGATTCTACATTACATCTGCAGCTGGTCGCTAAACTATGGTTTTCTATCACTACTTCCATTGCAGTACTTCTAGGGATCACACAACACAGAGTAAATACCTATTAATTACTAGTGTCTAGTATTGTAATATGTTCATACATGTAGTCTTTAATTTATTATGATATCTAATTGATACCAATTTTGGTAAAAATACCATTTGTTCAAATGCGTTATTGTATTAAAAGTCGTATAACATTGTATGGTTGTATGTTCCTGCGAGTTCAAAAGGCAGCTATAGGTTCCATGTACGTTGTGTGATTTCTGGCCAACTGTCAAAAAACAGTTGAAACCTGCCCCATTTTTTTTCATTTACAATTGATATACATTAAAAATAACTGATTTTATCAATACATTTCTGTTGAATAATTGATTTTTAAACCAAAATATCTTTGATAGATTAACGTTATAGTTATTGACTAAGTATACCTATTTAAAATAGTTTTACTCATCTCCTATGTTATATAACTTATGTTTAAGAAGATGAAAAAGTCATAGTTAAGCCTGTATTATGTTTAGTAAGGACAAATTTAAAATATGTAGATAATGTACAAATATAAAAAAAGTGGCCTGGGTACTAAAAAATAGGTTATGGGCTATGAGTTTTAACTAAGAAAATATTCATATGTTAGAGATAAAAATACCCCAGCAAATTCCTTGGGATACGTAATATAACAACTTATTATTTACTTATTGTTATTTATTAAAACTTTTAAAATAACTATAAACAATTGTTTAAAATGTTATATAGTACTGTCAAGATACTGATTAGTTCTACTAAAAGATACACTTATCCAGGTTTAAATTTGCTCCTGAATTAAATTTATTTATTTTAGTATATGATTGATTCTGTGATTAATTGTCAAATATTCTGTGGTGTATGCATAAAATAAAGCGAATAAAAAAAAAATAAGTACTTATAAAAAAAATGTATATTCATTAAAAAATTATATTTATGGTCAAGTCAGTAATAACTATATCATGATATTATACAGCAATACTTATTACCTAAATATATTTATTTCTTGGTTTACAATTAAAGTTTAAAAATAATAAGCTCAATATTTCATAAATTGAATATTAAATTTTCAAACATGTAGTCTGTAGATGAGTATGTATCTATATTAATTTATAAAAAGTTACTTCGGAAATACGATATTGACAAATAAAATTAGGTTTATCTGTTTTAGTTTCTGTATAATAATGTATTTTAAAGATTTTTGACTTAAGCTGTTTCTCAAACTACCTATAAAAATTCAAACTAATTTTTATTTTAGATTTGTTATAACTTATGATTAATAATATTTATTTATACTTAAGTATAAAAGTTTAAAATATGTATTATACTATACATTTCTAAAGATTTTATTCAATTATAATATTATTATAAAATTTAGTATTAGTGAGGTTTTTAAATATATCCTTAAGGTGACCTTATAGCAACATTATTAATACATTGAATAGTTTAAATTATATAATTGTTCAAATTTATTAAATAATACATGAGTACTCAATTTTTATTTTTCAATTGTGTTTCATATGTATAATATGGTGTTAAATATATTATAATATTGTGCATTTTTTTTATGATATTGATTTAATTATTAAGCAAAGTAATACATTAAGTATAAACTGTTATTTTTCCGTTTGCTTATTTCTATTATTTTTTTCCTCCAATTCCTCTAATGACAAGAAAAAAAATGTTAAATCTTATCCTTAATTATTTTTTTTTGTTTTGTATAACAAACAATATTCATCACTATTCTTAGCTTATTTATTGTAATTGTGTTCCTAATGTAGCTTAACGTTATACCTTGGTTTTTTTTTTGTCTTACATATCTCTAAAAAAAACTATTTTGGTTTCATTTACATACTATATTATGTAAGAAAACTGTAACTTAAGATAGATATTTAAAATACCCATGATACACATACTCTCATATGTCTAGGTATGTATTTAAAATATTGTATTATTGACTGTAGGTAATACTTATGGTAATACATTCAGTATTAGAACTTATAAAAAAAACATGAAAATTTAAGATATTATAATCATAACTTTTAGTTTGAAATTTTTTTGAGTGACTCCCGCTTTTAATGAAACTAATTTAAAAATTATTATGTACCTACCTAAGAACAATTTTTCATTAAAAAAATTATACACTTTTTTATGATTATTATGAATTCAAAATTAATAATCTGTTGACAGCTAGTATCATGGTAGGTATTCATATTTTGTTTTGGATTGTAGATTCCTTACAATTAAATTTTTATTTTTTAGGATTTCACTATCATGGAAGATACTTATCTGTATGGTTATACCTACTTTTTTATTTATTATCACATAAATATAATATTATTATAATATATATTGTGTATATTGAATACAAGATAGGCAATCAAGTTAATGTCTACATGTTTTTAGTTTTAAATTAGAAATAAAAACATGAATTACATCTCATGTATAATTTCAGGATGTATAAATTGATTTTAAAATATTTATTTGAATGTAAATGGATATAATTATAATATAATATATTATATAAGAACATTTTAAGAGCCTATGTTTGTTTCATGGGCATGACATAAATACAATATGTAGGTACACGAGATAACAGGAATCTGAATAGATCAGAGTGAAGAAATTTTAGTTGTTACTTTTATACGTCTAGCTCAATAGTTTCTGTTGATGAGAATTCTATATCAATAATATCTATTGTTTCAAATTTTAATAAGACTGTTTTATAGGCTAAGAAAATATAAATGTGTACAAGGTAACTTTTTTGTGAGGACTATAATTAAAATAGTTTTATCTTGTCAAAGAGTTTATGTAGACCGTAGACGTATATTGTGCAATATTATTCTGACAATTACATAGTGATCTCAGAGTAGGTACACCTTTTATTTTACCTTAATATTTTTTACCTATGTCCATTGTTTATATTTATATATGTATAAAATACATAAATACATTACTCATAAGCTCAAAATTATTTTGTTGTATGCCTATTGTATTTATTATTTTAATATTCAAGAAGCAAAAATAAATCTTTATTAACGTGAATTAAATTACTCAAATTTAGGATTAAACCTAATATAAGTACTATTTGTTTTTAAACCTCACATTTTCAACTATAGAATATAATTTTTTTAGTGTGGCTATGCTTACAAATTGCATTTAGCATAACATTTCAATCTGTGTATTATATAATAATTAAAATTGTTTAAATAATTTCATTAAGAAAATGGTATACTTATCATGCATAGATATATAATATGTGGGTAGTGTAGGTACTAGTGTTTTATTTACGCCGGATGTTTTATTAGTTTGAAAAACAATTTTTCCCTCCAAAATCTTCAAAACCAATTTTACATTGTATGTACGATACATCACGTTTGTGCGTAAAATGTGGGCGTTTGTGCAGGTATTATAATTTATAAATCTACGAACACATGATTTTGACCCTATTAAAATTGCGTGTGTAGGTAGGTGTTTCTTATTGTATTTACATTCCTTATTCCATTCATTTTAATATCTAAACTTGTAGGTTTTAATACGTTGTGTGGGATTATCCGAACATGTAGGCTACGTCGCTACGAGGATCTTCAAGATTTTCATTCATTCATGCAGTTATTCATATTTTAGTATTATTATTTAAGTATGTGCATGTTTAATACAAACTTGAATTAATATATTAGCATTTCCGTTTGACATATATTTTATATTATTTTAAATTATAACATTTAGCATAGGCCGCCTGATAAAAATAGAAAAGATGGATTGTGTAGTTAAAATACCCTAACAGTGATTACGTCACAAATATTAATTATTATGTCGTGCAAATTTTAAGTTTTTACTAAATTATATTCAACGAAATAACACCAGGGTTTTCTGTATAAATAATGAAATGGTCAAGATTAAAATTTTGAAACAGTTATAAGTTATCTACAATAAATTCTTAAAGTTGTATCATGGTTTCAGATGGTAAATACATTTATCAATAATTATAAAATACAAAAATAATTTTTACAAGTATTTTATAATATATATAGCGATGAGTATCTGTGTTACATAATATTATCTTATTATTTACCATCTTTATTGCTATTATTTCTAAATTACATACCCAAATTTTAACGAAAATATTAATTTGTTAATTTAAATATAGGCACATACTTGGTTTGATTCCGTTCGTTGTTTAATTGCAAATTTATTTATTAATAATTATTATGTGTAAGCATTATGGTTTTTTGTCCAAACTCTTAAAAAATACACCTTAACGAAGCCTCTTACATTAGTTTCCATATGATAATTTTACATAGCCTTTTTTATTAAAATAAAATTGGTATATAGCCAAATAATTTATGCACTATTATGTTTTTGTGCACATAAAGTTTTTTATGAAATTATTTTATTGGAGTATCTTGACGAAGATTTTTCAAAAAAATATATAGATACTCTTATATTATGTTAATATATTTTAAATAATTAAAAAAAAAAAAAATTATTTTTAATTTTTGTACAATACTTTTTAATCGATTTAATAGATGTATTAAATACTTAATTATTTTATATTTATTTAAGTAAATAAATTAATAGTTAATATTTTTTATAAATATATAATTTTTTCAACCAATATAAGTCAAATTTGAATGCACATATTGTTATTATTTATTTTTTTAAGTAACTAAGTAAACCGAAATAGGTACTTCCTCGTTTCAACTTTTTTAAACTAAAGTCAAGTTTGTATATTATGATTATTTATTCAAACACTGATTCAAAAACTATTTACTGTTTAAAGTTTTTAATAATTAGTAACACTATTATTTATAAATATAATACTAGCATTCATTTTTTATTTAGTAACATCAAAATGTCTACAGATCAGCCAAGTATATTTTAAAATATAAATAATATACATTCCTAGCGAATTAGCCACTTTTAAACTTCTAGTTAGAAAAAATATATATGATGGTTATAAAACAAAAGTATATCTGTCGTTGTCTATTAAATTACATTTTATTAATTTTTGAAAAATATATACTTCACAAATATGAATTGAAAAAAAAATAATAATAAATTTAATTTATTATATACATATTTTATATTTAATAGTACATACAATATGGACAATGTTAATTATTCTAAGAAATTTCTGAAATTAATATTATACTTATTTATTTTTAGATTCTATTCAAAATACTGAATAACTGATTAATTATTCATTTTTTTAAACATTTTTCGAGGCAATAAATGTATCAACAAATATTTAGTATTAATATAGAATAATAATTAATCTTAGATTTTTAAACAAATGTATTTTTATTTTTATTTTTAAATTTTCTTGTTCATAAATATTTTTTTTGGAAATCGTTTTGTTGATTTTTGTTTTATTATATCGTGAACGATACTGTAATTGATGATCAATCACATGTTTAGTTGTAAATTATTAGATTTATTATTTTTATCATTCTTATCCGTTCATTATTATTTTACTTTTGTTTGATATAACAGACAGGCTTCAATGTAAAGTACCTACAAATACTAAGTTTAGAATTTCAAATACATTTCAGTGAGCATTTCTGGTATCAAATATTAAATAAAATATTGTTTATTTTATTTAATTATTTATTAATAATAATAATTATTATAATTAATTATATATTATTTATTAATCAAGATATATGTTATCTATATTATTTTATGAAGCTTAAAAAAACGATTTTATGTATTATATTTCGTTAAAATATGTATGAAATTAAAGAATGACTGTGAAAAATATTTATATTTTTTTTAAATAAAATGCCATCAATTCAATTTGTGATGTTCAATAAATTGTTTACTATTGTGATTAAACATAATATACTTTTTTCAATACATTCTTTTATAAGTATGATTCGGTAGATAAACATATTTGTTGTTATTCCGTTTAACTTAATAAATTATACAATACTATAATTATAATTCGATAAAAATGTTCAACATTTCAGTAATATGACCAAAAGATCACCACGATTATTACGTTTTTATTACTATGAGATCGTGAACGAATTTTGCGTTTCTTAATTTACTTTAACGTAATCTACTCATGTTGTGTAAATGCTATTATGAAATACTAATAAGTTGTTGGCTATAAACGTTTGTTTACGTTTATGTTTATATATATATTTCCATGTTAAAACGATATAAAAATAAAATTTAATGAATGGTTTTAATTTTTAATATTTTGTTTTGTAGTAATTTTTTTCAAGATTATGTATTTTTATTTAAAAACACGTTAAAAATGATTTAAAGTTCTATTGTATAATGTATTTAATAATTATATATTCAATAAAAATTAATAAATTATACTGTGCAATCTTTTAAAAAATTATTAAATCTTTTTGATACTAATAAATAGTATGATTATAGGATCGATGTGTTGAAAACGAAGAGAAAGTTTTTATTTATTTGTTTTATATTATGGACTTATTATTACGAGTATATTAAAACTTGGTCTATATAACTAGAGTATTGAACAATGAATTTCACTGAGTTGCATTTTCGTCCGACCATTATAAAATACGTATTATGTTAATTTTCCCAACGATAAAAAAAAAAAAATGAATAATATTTTGTAATATTCATTAAAAAAGCAAATTTTGAGTGTATATTTAGTCAAACATTTTTAGTTTATTTAGTATTTTTATGATTAAAACTAAAAGTAAAAATAATATTCTAAGATATTTTAATATTTAATTTTATTTGTTATACATATATTATAATGTTTGTATGATTATGAAACATGTATTACATTAACGAATGTTATTTAAAGCCATTTTTCGAAGTTTATAATTAAAAAATATTAAAAAGAAAACACGTTTATATACATGTATCTACTGTTTTTAATTATTTAACTATGAAAATCATGGTATTGCTTAATGTTTTTTTAATTTGTTAAGATTTCACTTCCTATAATTAAACACACCTTAAAAATGTATTTTCATCAAGTTCTTTTATTTTTTAATAACTTTTAATTATCATCTGTATAAGTATATCACATATTGTGTGTAATATACTTGAGGTAATGTTATTTTTTAATCTAGAATAAATTCATATTTTTTGATACTTATATTTTTAACAATCCATATGATAATTATTGAAAAATATCGAATTCAATCAAAAATATCCTAAACATTCGTTATTACTTTGTGTATAGTTCAGGCTTATAATAAATAATATTAAAAATAATTGTCTTCCTATAATAGTATGTTTAATATAAATTATCATAATATTTACATTAAATTTAGTTGTGAATATTATTTTTTAAATGTATGAAAAACTATTGTTTTGTTATTTTAGTTCTATTAACAATAAGCAAAAATGTTAATTTAATTTAATTTAAATTGATTTCATTGAACAGATACAAAATTGGTTTCTGAAAATTGTAGCCTTCAAGTTTAATAAAACCATTGATAATTTGATAATTACGATTATAATCAAATCAGATCCTTTCTAAACATTTCACCCTTTGCTTCTCGACGTGAATTAGTTGATATCTTTTATTTTAAAATTATCAATGATGGAAACACTGATGCTCCTGATCTATTAAGCTGTATCTTTTTTAATATTTCTGCTTATAATATCCGTTCTACATATTATATGTGTTATGTACCAACACATAATAGCACAAACTGTTTGAAAGACTTCCCTATTCCTAGGGCTCTGTGCAATAAATTATCGACTATAGAGTTGACTTTTCTTTTTATCTTAAAGGGGAATATTAAACGTTCACAGAAATAATGTTATGTACTTATGTAATACTGAATTACTGAGTATGTCAAAATTTTTTATTATTATGTGTAATGTATTATTGTATTTTCTGTATTGTACTATTGAACTAGCTTTGGTTTGTTTTATTCACTTGAATAAATTATTATTATTATAATAGTTACTTGCAATGCCATGAAGATAATCAAGACCTCACTCTGTCAAATGGACAAAAATTATTCTTGGTTTTATAAAAATAAAATGATAAATTTTATCCCTGAATTTTAAGTTTGTTCCCGATGCTTTTATTGCTACATTTTTTATTTTTGAAGGCCTAAAGTTAAATTTTAATCGTCTTAAAATCTCTAAACGCCTTGGAATTATAACTTAATTGTGTTCACTATATAGTTAATAACCATAGCTTATAAAGTTATAACATTGAAACTTATAATTAAATAATAATAATATTTTGTTATAAATTTTAGATCAAGAAAAAAATGTGGTCGTATTAAATAGATACATAACTATAAAAGTTGATTAAACTAATATTTATTATTCCTAAAAGTGCTTTAATAATTATTTTGTGTACTGTACTACTGTATTCTTTTATACCAACTGTTAGGTTTATAAAAAAACATCGATCAATAAAATAAATAACATTAAACAAATGTTCAGTATTTATATTTTAATTTTATTGGTTTGCAATATCAGAATTATTTTTCCATTATAGATATCAGTTAAAATAATCCTGCTATTTTTTAATATAATAAACTAACTGCTAAAATTATTTGGACTATCTTATTTTTATGGTTTTTGCGGAGATATTTATGAAACAAATATTACTTTTATTGTGTAATTTATTACAATTTATAAGAGTATGATTTTTATTATTGATTATTATAAACATATGAATAATATCATAATTATTAATTAGTATCATCATATAATTCGATTTAATTTTTGATAATAGTTTAAAATTTATGTTTAATAATTCATGGTATTAATGAATAAGGAAGTTTTATGGGGCCGTTTAGTTTCTTATAAGTAGTGCTTAGATTTAAATAGACCTCAGTTGTTAATAATGTCATCATCAGTCAGGATGTAATATTTATATGATAATATATATAGCAGGAGTTTACACGTTAGCTATAATACAAATAAAATAAAAATACAAAATTTTCAATGAACACATTCGTTATATCATTGGTCGTGAATCGTGATGGAAACGCGAGCACGATATGCGAGAACTTGTTGAATGTTATATATTATTATTATTACGTTTATTCGCTATAATGTGTGCCAATGTATCCAATCATAATAGTCGCTCGTTGCACTTATAATTACCTTGACCCGTAATTGAAAATAAAAATAATAAAACAAAAAACAATTCAATTTTAAGTATATGCCTATAGAAAAAACCTTAATCATCTATGCGTGTGGCTCTTTATAATAATTACGTGTGTACGAAGTTGATGTGTAGTGTGTCTATGTCGCTTTATATAATATAAAATAATAAATAGGTACACTGCACACGCGCGCGAAAAACGTTTGCGTAAGACCAATTACGAATATTAACCCTATGACCGTGTTTTTGTGTTAAAAGTTCCCTCAGTTTACGCACGCTATGTTATGTTCACTATATTAAATTAGATATTTATGTTTGATGTATTCCTAGTAAAATTATTCTGCAATATTTTGTCTCGATTTTCTCAACAGGAGTATCGGGACGATTTTCACCACTGATGGTACTGTATATGTTACAGAATATATTATGTATATACACGCATATAATAACGATAAATAAATTGGTAAAGAAAAAAAGTAAATTAAGAAAAAGAAAGGTACACTAGCCGCCGCCCATCTGTCAATGACCGCGGCGTCGGGACGTTGGTAGTATATTTATGTCGAAAACGGTGCGTCTGTGACATCGTATAACGGCATGCCCATTTCATGCTCACGTTTTTCTTTCCACTATCAATAATAGTTTTGTATTAAATAGTTACTTTTTGTTATCATTATAATTTCCCTAAAATGTTTACTATTAAAAGCTCAACCAACTACCTAACGACTTAATTTAGTTTCGACGCAAACTGTTTTGCTTGTTATTAGGTTGAATAAATTTTTATTAACACCAACCTTGTTTATACTTTTGAAATGAATGGTTAAATATTATAAGTTGATTCATACATAGTTAGTGCATATTTAAATATGATTTAGGTAGATATACATGCGCATGTGGTAATGTAATACCATTTTACATAGATATAGAATATATATTGCATAGATACAATTTGGTTCATATTATTTAGAAACACAGCATAATATAACTATATATAGGTATATACAGGTATGCTAAGACTTTTTTTATTTTATAAATTTATAATATTTCTTGAGTGATTTGGAAATCCTTAGACATATAAATCTGTGATTTGTTGTATCATGGGACGTTTATGATAGTCCTCGATAATTTTTATGATTAGCCATTTTAACACCAAGTGTGAATCAAAGTATTTTTAATTTTGTCCATTTATGTGAGTACTTACAGTACCATATAAAATTTTTGTAGGTTATTATGATGATTGATATAAGTGTTTAGAACACCTAAAATTAATTTTAGGCATATGGTTGAAATCGTAGTGATAAGATTTAGTAATATGATGATATATGTGCATATGAATATAATATGTCATAATATGTTTAATTTTTTATTATGTAATATTATACGCGTGTAAACGTTTTTCAAAAAAACAAAAAAAAAAAACAGAAACTTTATAGATTTTAAACATAATATACTTCATAGAGTGATAAATTGAATATGCTCATCCCATTTTTTCATTTAATAATACATTTATTCAATCTCTTAGAATTTTTAAATATACGTAAAAAACATTATTTAAATTCTAGAGATTTTTTTTTCTATCTAAAAAAATGTTTGTAGTAATACAAATTTCTATTTTTTAAATGATAATCCCCTTTTTTACTGTAAATTATTTAGTGTATACACATTTTTTTTAATATTGATGAAGTACCTTATCTGACCATAAATTTATATTATAAAATTATTCAAAAATAATTAGAAAAAGTTATATTTTATTATATAACTGTATAATTATTATTGCTTCACAATTATTGCCAACTTTTCTATAAGTATTGTTAAGGCTTTTTTATAATATGAGTGATTACTTTTACATAGTTTTTACCAATTTTTAAATTTTTTAAATCAGTTTTAACACATTTAATACAAATGTAGATTTATATTTAATGGTTTAATACGCATACGCGTATTTATGATGTGCTTACGGTATGCAGTATAGGCGCGGTTATAGACACGACACGTCGCGATGAACCGTACTCTCGCCACATAGTTTGGCGTACGCTAAAAATCTAGCACGTGAGCATAGTAAATATATTATTTATGTACTGTTATTGTGGTACACACATATACACACACATAATATATATATGGAACATTTCTGATTATCTATAGAATAATTGGGTTCGTGTTATAATAATAAGAATCACTTGCCAGTATTTTATACATGACATCTTTTCATTTATTTGTTATTTTTTTACGCATACACTCACACAGACAACTTAAGAATTTCAAAGATTTTTATAAAATATTAAAATATCATTAAAAATAGTTAATTATTAGGAGGTGCGCTCTGTGTTTAATTTGTATACTAAAACATATTTTATTTTAATCAATCATAATATTTGTTATATTTTTTTATGAATGTAGTATCATTTATATTTAAATCAATTTATTTGAGTAACATTTTTTTTTTTAAAAAAGGTTCATCGCCAATAAGGAAGAAATGAAAACGCCATAGACTACGCTGCGCATGTGCTTGCTCAATTTTTGTTGTAATTCAAAAATGTATTAAGTATAGAAACTTAAAACTTTTCAACTTATTATATTATGTTAAAAAATGGATACTTACCTATCCACTCTTTTCATTTTCTCAGAATTGTTTTTCTCCAGTAGGTACCTATAGTAATTTATTTTAAATTAAATATATCCATTACACATTTATACATTATAACAGTTAGTATTATCATTACAACAGTTACTTAATAGCATCTATACTTAATGATAAGGTTCACTCGAAATCCACTAAAAAGAAGATCGAGTTTTATGTATGCCTAATTTTCGGAAATTTAAGTTTACGATAATATATATTATTAATTGTTTGAATATTTAATTAGGTCTTAGTAACTACAGTTAATCAACAATTATGTGTAATTTTACCATATTGATCTCTTTGGTTTACCTATCAGTTATTACTAGTCTGAGTTTACAACAAAAATTTAGTCTGTATTTGAAATTGTATTGAGTTGTAGTATTTGACAAACTTTAGGTATAGTGAAATTTGTCTATATAGAATAGATATTGACTATTTTAAGAAAATCAATTTCCAGGCTTGAATTTATTTTGTGGTGGTTTTTACATACAATAGTGGTAACAGGTTACACCGATTATAATTTTATTTTAAACCGTGATTAAATCCCATAAATATACTACATGCATTAATGATTTAGATAAACATGTATTAAATTTATAAAAATATAAATCCCTTAATTATAATTTTTTTTTTAGATTATTATGATTCCGTCCATTATAATTAACAGGGCGTTACCCTAAAGAATACTAATCAATAAATGACGTGATAGCTAAAAAGCCCCAATGAAAAAATGATTCTTAAAATTATAGGTATTTTCATTAATTGAATATATATGAATATAACTTTAGTTATAATTTCTTGAAAATACAGAAAGTTAAACTTTTAAATTTAGTCATAATTTCTTGAAAATACAGAAAGTTAAACTTTTAAAATCAATTGAAGACCTGATAACCGGTGTTGTAGTAATTTTTATCTCATTAAATAATATAATTGGTTTACATTTATTATAACTATTATACTTTTGAAAATGATTAAATTTTGTGATTAAATACTTATTTAATTTACTCTTTTACACTTCTATATGCACCAAAAAATAAAACTTGAAACTATGATCCATTCACAGACGTTTCAGAATTGTTGCCAATATAGATCCTTTTAATTTTTGCCCTTTAATTATTTTATTTAATGTTATATAATATATTTATTGTTTATGATTTGTTAATTTTAAGTAAGGTATGCAAATATTTTTTTCCAAAACATAATTAATAATTTATGTTTATACACCAGTAAATGTTATACTTAAATCAACTTTTAATTAATTATTATTTATTGTAGTTCTTTTAATGTGTCTTTCATACCTATATTTAATTCTATAACAATAAAGATATATAAAGTATTAGCTATTTGTCATTATGACTGTAAAAACGACAACATGGTCGACGGTCAAACAAAAATGGTAAAACAGATTCATTCGAGGTCATTTTAGAAGTATTTGATTAATTGAATTAACAAATGACAAGGTAATTCTGTAAATATTGCTTTCGTGACAAAATTGAAAATGTGCATATTTTTAGGTATATACTTCGTTTGTACATATTATTAAATGCAAAGGAGGATCTATTGATTAGTAAATGTATTGATCACTGTGTTTTGTCATAAACATTATCATAAAATTTAATAAATAAATACATTTTAATTATAATATTACTCGTAATATTATTACTGTTTCGCTAATGCCATCTCGCATATAATATATCACTTAATATTGGTATAGTATAACCTATTGATAGATATATTTACTCTATATACAATAGTATTACTTTTAAATTTACCACAGCGTTCTTTTTTTATCGACTGTACGTCAGTGATGAACTTATAGGATTTTATTCTTAGCTGGCATCGGCACAGGTAATGCGAACGTGATAAATTTATCGTAATTCTGGACAGAATCCAAAGCTTTTGTAGTAAGGGTTATTTTTTTATTAACAGTTAAGTGTTTGGCGATTTAGTCTAATAATATTACGTTAGCTAGTTGAATAAAACAAATACATCGGTATAATCGAATTAACTTGAACAAATGTTTAGACTTTAGAGTAAAACATATGAGTAAATGATTAATATATTATTATATTACTTCATTTATGAAAACATAAGCGTTAAAATAAATGCAATAAATTATAGTTATTTAAGTAAGTACCTTTTTGTTAAATAGTCATGTTATATTTTATTACATGCCAGTACTGATAAATACATTATACATTTATTATATTATAAGTAATTAAAAAGGAAATGTATGGTTGTTATATTAATTACTCAATAATATTATAAGTCTACATTAGATAGAAATATAATTTAGTCTTTTAAATTAATATTTCTAGGTCGAATAAAATATATTTAGTAAATATTTTGTTCTATAAATTATGTATTGTTTATTATTGTGTGTTCAATTTACACCGTAGGACGATAGAGGTTTTTAATTACTTTATAAGTTATAAATAGTAAATACTTATATATAATATTTGCTACTGTACATAAAACGTGAATTTGTTTTAATTTACCAAAGACGGCTAGAATTGGTTTTTAGACTTTCCATTTGTATTTTATTTCTTCTCTCCGGATTAATTCCTGTTTGTTTTCTAACGTAGTAAAAAAAAAAAATGGGTTAAACTGTTTCAGATTTTTTTTCAAACAATGAAATTATAATCTGTATAGTTTCTGTTCAATAATTGATAGTGCATGAAAATTAATAAGCTTCGGAATATTAATTTTAACATTGATTTCGTTGTTTGTATACGGGCCGATGATAAGTTCTAATTTTTTATATCTGCAGTATTCGTGAAAACGGCACGATTCAAACCGTTGCCTATAACTTACTCAATATAATTTATATAATATTATATAGACATCTTGGCCGTATTATTAAAGTTTTTCACACGGCTTTTGGCTGCAAACTCGTCTTTGGGGGGTATTTTTTTTGCTTTAAATATTTTATTGAGAGTTATTGTCGCGTCTCAGCAGAGGGCAACGATCCGGACAGAGGCTGGAAAATCGACGGCGTAGGCGACACGTGCACCAGAGCACGTACATGTTGGTGCGCGTGTGCCGGGCGCGTTATTTCGCCGCACGCTCGGCCGACAGCCGACAGCCGCCGTGCCGCCCCGACTATTTCAGGCGTAGAAAAACGCCTCCGCCGCCACTGCCGCCGGTCGTGTTATCATCGACTGGCGGCACGCACAACAGTTTCAACAGTATTCACAAAGCGCACTCGCAAAACGTAGCGCCGTCGTACACGGTGTACGCAAAAATTGTGACTATAACTCCTACGTCTCTCTCTGCAGGTATAGGGTGCAAGATATTCATCAAAACAGTTGGCGGCTGATACACGCGGCTTGTGGATGTAGTGGTGTGTCGAGAGGTTTGCGGGGAAAAAAACGCGACATTTCTGTACAAACTATTAGACACTTGGACCGTAAACTTCGAACAATTACTCATGTCGTCGCCTCACTCTTCCTCTTGCAGCCAATGTGATTATGATTTATAACACGTGTATGATTTGCTGTTTTTTTTGCCGTACTTTACCATTGCCTTCTCTACGTACAAAAGCGTTGTCTATGCAGCGAGAACAAACCCCGGTCTGCGGTATTATCGATAATGTGGTATGGCGTGTCGGTTATGCACTCGGGGTTATTGATGTTAAAATCACGAAATGATCGAATTTAAGCTAACCGTACGCATAATAATTTGCAGTCTTCGATAGGTCAACGTGGCTGAACCAGATCTCGTGGACGTTCACTGAAAACTGTGAACGGAATACTGCAATAATTTGTAAACACGAAGGGTTTGACGTGTGACGATACCCCGAGGAGATCATATATTCCAATATCTCTTTACCATTTCCTCTAAAAAATCAGACCTCTGTTGATGAAGTCCAAATATTTAACGGTATCTCGTGTAGCGCGAATGCTTTAAAAATTGTAGGTTTATACTAATCAAGTATGATGTGTTTATAATTTATCGACGACAACTTTGTGCGCGCGCATTTATAACATTATACATATAGACTTACTCATACGATATTATCTTCACGTTTGGCGTTCTACTGCGCCGCAGCGGTCGGTTTTATAAGTATATCGTATATTATTATATCTATGTATATGTATAGAACAGGTAAGGTTACCTTTAAAAGAAGAACCCATTATTATTATTATTTTCCTATCCGTATTGCAGCCATCCCATCCGTCCGGTTTTGTTCAATTATATTTACGAGCAACCCGATAGCGGGATAAGATATAGATAGATAGAGAGTGGAAAATAATCATTTTTTCATCGACGTGTCTTCCCTTTTCGTATCATCTGATCGTCGGCACACGTGCGCATACTCGCGACTTCATAGTAATACCATTATTGTTTATTATTGTTATTAATTAGTGTTTCGTAGTCTGCCACAGCCCACGGGTTACTTCGGTGGCAATTTTCATTGTTTGAGTTCGTTGTTTTCATTCAGTATTCTATTCTGAAAAGACTTGAAAAATATGTTTGCGATTTAGATTTTTTACACCATTTAAAAAGTGTCCTATCACCATACATATTTATTTATATTTTAAAAATTGAAACTCACCTTTTTACTTCAAATTGTTGAGCAAATGATGTATTTTTTTTGAAAATTTGTAGATCTATTTAAAATATTAATCAGAATTTAAACGAGTAATATTTGATTAAATTCCTTAAAAATATGAAATACTTAGTCTAAAATCTAAATAGATGTAATATTGAATCTGGAATTTATTATACTTAAAAAAATGTTAACAAGTTATAAATTGTTAAAAGATTAATAATACGATAATGTATAAATAGTATTTAAAAAACAAACCTGGAGTATACTTAAAAATTCCAAAAATGTGAATTTTGAAAAGAAAAATACCAAAGGAAAAATTGAGAATGAACATGCTCAGTGAATTCCTCTGTATATTCTTTGGAGAAATTTTAGAAATAATACTATATACATTGTACATATTACATACAGACTACAGTTATATTATGTTACTTTGATATGAAATAAAATTCTTTATTATCATCAATAACATTGTTGGGCTGTCAGCGACTCGCTGTCCTTTGACGTCATATTTTCCAAGAAATTAAAAAAAAAAATCAAAAAAGTTATTATTTATCACGTCTGACGTAATTTACTAGCCAATACATGATGTTGCAATAATGCAATAATTTTAATGGAGCTATATATTGAAACAATTCAATAAATATATAAATATATATGTATATACTTTTAATCAGGTTATTACATTTATATTAGATACCTATAGTATATTATATTTTACTTATTACTTGTATTTTTAATTTTTTTAATTTAAAATATTATTTGAATTCTTTATTTTATGGAATATTTTTTGTGGAATTCATTTAAATTGCTTAAAACTATTTTAATTATTTTCCCGAAAGTCCTGTTTTCACAATTACATTACATATTTACACACAGGTTTTCTTGTTCAACATATTAATTTATTTTATTTTTTATTATTATTTTTTACAATTTTATGATATTTATTCATTAATCTTTGCAACTGATAGTGTTAGTAGTTTATATTGAGTTTTTTTTATGTTATTAATAACTAAAACCGTCATACTATAACGTACCTACTATATTTTTACAGATTTTTTTTTCGTATTATTTTTACTGTTAATAAAAAAATATATATAAATAAACAACTTGTTCAGTTCATAAATCTTATTTAATATTCGATGGTTTTGGAAGTTATTTGATGATTGTACATAACATAATGTATTGAAACTTTTTTGTGTTTCATGATAAAATTAACTTTATCTGTTATTCCTGTCTACTTGAATATTTTTTTTTAAGCTAGATTTTAACTTGTATTTTCTAAAAGATCAAAATTAATTTGTACATTTTGTATAATTGAGTGTTATTATAATTTTATTTTTTTACAAAAAAAAAAGTATTATATACGATAAAATAATAGTTTTAATAATATGGGTATCTTTGTATAGTCTATATAGTGTATAGGAATACAATAGATATATTTTAATTTATTCACACTTAATAAATGTACTCTAAATATATTAAAATGTCAATTTGAAAGATAATATATTATAGTCGACAACTTAAACTGCTGCAATCTTGAAAACAATACACAGTGCATTGTTATGTTTAAGAATTTCTATAAAACTAATAATGTGTGTGTATATTTAATATTATATAGTGATAATGTTTTTTTCTGATATATTCCTACATCTATGTGTGTTTGTATATATATATAAATTAGTTTTTTGATATAATTGAATTCATTAGATCGTTTTTATTGAATTTTACTTTCAATTATTAATAGTTAACTCAATATTAGTTACTCCAGAAAGATATACAGAATGTATACTGAAAATTGAAATCAGTGATTGATCTATGATTATTTTATATTGATTACTACAATTGTTATTATTATTTTATACATTTTTTTCGCACAAAATTAATAGTAAATAATGGAATTTCTTTCCGAGGGAAAATTAAGGCTGATAAAACTAGGGAGAGAAGCTGCTATCGTTTTCTAGCACCCTATTTGATCCGCATTCTTGATCAAAATGTATTGCTTCATTTTATTTGATATTAAATATTTATAAAATTCTTACTTAGTTGCTGCACTAATCATTAAGTAAAAATATTGTTGATTGCTAGTTGCCATGTAGTATAAATTATTATGTTTTAACATAAATTAAGTCGAATGGTTCATTCAAGTTAACTGGATATAGTAGTTATATATATATGTTGTATTAAATAAACTTTAAGTTAGTTAAATTAACAATATACAATGAATCGTACAATGACTGTTGTATAAATAATTAAAGCCCACTTAAAAAAAACGAATTCCATAATATATGTTATACTATAACAATAAAAAAATATACTGCAGTAACAGTAATAATTAAATGTTATTATTAATAATATTTTATGTGAAAATAATGTCCTAAAAAGTTTAATATTACCTATATGATCCTCTTTTTAATGAAAATTAATTGCAGTAATCGATATACGATGATCTATGCGCAATGGCATTTGCCCTCATTACTTGTGTGTGAAGAAAAATATCGGATTAATATAAACGCGGAACATAATATAACTCGATAAATACATGACGTGACCTTTTTGTTATTTATAGTAAACTTAAAAACTATTTATTTATATTAATTATTTGGTACTTAGTCATAAAATTGTTTAGGAAGTGCTTTTTTAGATAGGTAACCGTTCATAGAATAATAAATATTTAATTTAATTTACCGAATTTTATTGAGATAAATTCATGAATGATCAACTCAATAAGTTTATATTTTGAAATATCATACAATAAAAGATGTATTTAGTTAATGAAAATTATAGCCATTATTTACCACCACATTGCATTCTAATCAATTTTTTAGTTTAATTAAAGTGCTCGTGGTTTGAATAAATTATTATTTATAATAATAATAATATAGTAATATTATTGAAATGGTTTGAAAAATTGATAGTTCCTAAAAATACATTTGGTATAAAAATCTAATTGATACGTATGTTTTACGACCATGTCCAAGAAATGCGTGGACGAAATTAATTTTCTACGTGTTAAGTTATTTTTAACTGTTTAGTTATAGCGTACACTCTTGTATATTTCAACCGTTAAATAAAATATGTTAAGTATTCAAAAGTTCCAGCGGCCATCAGTTAATCTTATTACGTAGATACGTAGGTGGGGATTAAGCAAAACCTAATAGTTGCAAATAATTTCTGTATGTAGGTATACAACAGATTATATAGCATTATTAATTTTTATAAAAGCCGCAGAATTTTATAGTTTTGATTTTACATCACTCGCTCAGATGTGTGAAAAACACTGCCAAACTAATTATTTTATTTCTTTTAAAATTAAATTTGATAATACTTTAATACTTGTATTATAATATCATATTATTTTTATTATTCTTTTTGGCTTTTTGTTTAAAATCACTTAGTCACTTTTTGATCATTATATGGAAGTGCAAATTAATTTTAAATTTACAAACTGTCTAATGAATGATCGTTAGGGAACGAAATTATTATCAATATGAAGTTTATCGGTTTCGTGTCATTTCAGAGATGACGTTTTGCTACATAATGCTTATAGTAAAAACTCAACTTTGAAACAATGTAACTTTTCGCTGATATAGGTATATAATATTTAATATGTCAGCAGTAGCTGTTTTGAGGCTTACTCGGACGTTTGTGTTATAGATGCTAATCGATTTTGTATTGCACTTGAAGTAAATGTGTAATAAACGTATAACGAGTAGTCTATTTAACTTGACCGGTTAAATTATTGTATTAACTCAATTGTTTAAATATCTATTTTTATAATTTAAATAAGTGTTTTTTTTTTTAATTTTATAAAACACTTAAAAATAATAATTTAATACTATTCGTTTAGTTTTTAATATTTTTACATTAATATTTTTAGAAATGAGATTGCTTCTTTATAATGTGAAATCGCAATCCGCAGTACACAACAATATTGTTATGAATCGGTGATTTGTAAGAAATCAATAAATATCTACATAAATAGTTAAAATATCTAAACAATATAAAAATAATGTTTTAAAACAAACCATCATGTAATATTTTAGAAATCGCAAAAAGCCTACCGATAGATTTAATGCGTATAAGCGCAGTCGATCAAACAGATCGGTTTGTGACATCCCGCGTCTGTATGTTATGTAATGAGGAAAAGTCAGTAAAACAATCGTAACAGACAATATTCCATTATATAATTCATAATACACTTCAACGGGGAAGGGTTGGCGGTTAGATGTTCAAATCCACTCCAACCTCTTGGCCTAAATTCATCGCGTAAAAACGTAAAAATATTCTTATAATACGCGCATACGTACATATTGAACCGTTTTCTTTTAACCCCCTCCCCCATCCGGCTTGAAAAAAATTGGAAATCGCCGTGTGCGCCTCTGTAATACTGTAAATAGGTGTACCATGTTTTAGTACACACGTACGGTATATTATACATACGACGATCCGGTCGCCGACGACTTATGTGCACATGGGACCGAGAAACTGCCGCCGGATCTATATATAGAAACGCCACTATGGCGGTGCTGTACGATCGGAGTCAAACGTCCGACCCATCGCCCGTCACCACCGCAGCCGACGGCGATTCGGTACTTCCTCGGCCGCAGTAGTCTGTTCTGGCTTGTCCCTCGCGCGCCCGCGTCCGACAGTCATCCGTCCGATTCCGGTTCGGTAAATCGTAAAAACCAGAGACCCTCCCAACGGTCGTTCGTCGGTTTTTATTTTTACCCGTTCCATTGCTCGCCGGTGTTTTCCGTTTGACCCGTGTAAATGCCCCGCTAGCGATTCGTTTAATTACATTACGCGCGCTTTGGGCTTTATCGTATTATTATTATTATTTACGTGTACATCGTCGAGAGGAAGAGGAGTGAGCGAGTCGACCCAGACCGTCAGCCAGCCAGCCAGCACGACGGTACCCGTATATATACGCACCGAGGAAACGACACGCCGCCGCCGTTGCCTTTTGCGTGTCTAATACATTAATTGACAACGCCCTTAGTTAATCATTTCCTTCCTTTGGAACACGCGACCTTTAACTCGTCTGCCGCTGCTACTGCTATTAAACGCAGCCACCTACACTTCAGTAATTGCATCGTGTACGTGTATAACAATAATAATAATATTATATCGTGTATACTGTGTATCGTATTTTCGATCAAATGGCTTAAATAATATCATACTATGGCGCGGCGCGTACCACGAGCAGTGTGCGAATTTATCGACCTGCAGTAATTTTTCGGGGAAACGAAATTTGTTTTTTACGTAGGTAATGTTTTAACGTGTGATCTGATATTTCTGCTGATTTGTCATAATGATATAACCGTCGTAAATTTTTAATTACACTGAAATTCGTCATCTTAATTAATTTCATAATTTTAATTGGAATACTCGAATATCGGCAATACGGAACACAGAGTAATAACTGTATAGGTACATTGAAAGCGCAACCGCTCCACCGCGAATTTATAGTGCGGTAAACGCGAAACGCGGCGATGTGCAGTTATTGTGACGAGATGTAACAATACAATAAGATTTTTTAATCGACAGAAAAACAGGTGGAAAGTAGGTACTTATAATGTACACCGGCTACACGCACTGCTCGCGGTGCAGTGAAATCGCGAGTGACTTACACAGTATATTACACTATTATATTAATATAGTTTCGTATTGATTTGTCATTACGGAAATAGGTGTTTGTTTTCTCACGAAAAACGATGTAAAAGTTGCATCCCATAGCAACATAATATTACATATATAATATGTTATAATATATTAATGTACAGCTATAATAGTCTGTCTAAAATAAAAAGAAACATTTAAATATTTTTGTGAAATCACGTCTGTAATTATTTGGAGTTGCTTTTTATCTGTATATTTAATAAATTATTATTGCGCATTTTATTCTACCAAGCTATTTTAGCTATTTACGTAATTTCAAAATGTATCAAATGTTATATTATTAAGCATAATAATATATCTTATTAAAGTTTTCATATTCAATTGAACTGTTTCCGTAGACTTGATAATCGTTGAATATGTTCATGTTTTTGGGGAATACCCCTATGGTTTTGCAATTTTTTGGCACGCGTTTGAGTATAAACATGTAACTCTCAACACATGTAAAAATAATGTAGGTACACTAATGTAAGTGCGGTACTTTAAGCTTAACGTTAACATTTATAGTATTCGTGTTATTTTAAACGACTAACTTAGAATATCAACACGTTATTAATAATTCAAACTTTTATTCGTTCGCGTATACTACTATAACGGTCGAAACTCGATAAATTTGAAATGATTTAATTTGAAAAACGTGTAAAAATTTTTTCTCGTTGTATCAAATCTACATAATCAATTCATGAAATAATTCCGATTCGAATCCGAAGGTCGTACCACAAAAAAATATTACCTATAATTTTATTTACTGTTACCTTGTGACTGTTTTGACACGCTGCAGCGTCATGTACCTACATAAAATGACGTTATTATATATATATATATATATATATATTATTGTAATCTAACCGGAATTTCAATCACTTTTTCAGGTGCGGTATCATAGCCGACGTGCGGTTACAGGTAAATACGCCGTCATCATGACGGAGCGCCGTTATCGCCGCCACTGAGGCCGTCGTCGTCAACGCCGCTGCAGCGGTGTCGTGTCCCGCGCGCCGACCGCCGAAAAATCGCATGACCACCTCCCTCGTCGTCGCGGGCTGAACGGTACACGGCCGGTGTCCGGCGAGCGATGACCACGACAGCAAACCATCGGGCCGCCGCAGGAGGTAACATGGCTCCGGAACCGGAAGAAGACATCGCGGCCATCGCCAAACAGATATCCGACCACGCGGAGGCGATATACCAGACGTGGAAGGCCCGAGGCCTAGCGCCCAACGAGATACTGACGTGCCACCGCGACTCGTCGGCCGCCGCAGACAAGTTCGGCTCGGCGCTGACGCCGCAACCCAAATCGCCGTCCGAAGTCGCGGTTCCGGTGCACCACAGCCGCGGCGCGCAGCTGATGGCCGACCCCAGCGGCACCAACAACTTGGAACGGCTGGTGAACAAGTTCGTGGTAGAGGACAAAGCTCGGCTGCAGGCGGCCCGGCAATCGCGTTCGCTGTCGCCCAAGCCGTTCGCCTCGTCCATTCAGTACGCGCTGCAAAAGTTCGAGCAGAAGGCTTCCTCCTCGTCCACTGGCCTCGTCCCGGATCACCCGCAGCAGCAGCAACTGCAGCAGCACGCTGTCGCCAGCAAGCAAAACTTCGGCGGGGGCGGTGCCGCCAAGAGGTACTGCAGCAAGCCGTCGCCGTTGCGGAACTACGCGGCGTCGCCGACCGCAGACGACGACAACAAGGGCGCGGACGGCGGTCCCGCGTGGCCGTTTCGGAACGGCGGCAAGCCGACGGCAGCGGCCCAGTCGCAGCAAAACGCGTGTGACTTTATGGACGAGGTGGCCAAAGAGGAACAGCGGCTGATCGACGCGCTCAAGAACGGCTCGGTGGTGGAGAACAGGAAGACCGAAAAGCCGGCCGTGCCCAGCAAGGAGGGCGTGCTGTTGCGGTCGGCCGCCGCCGGTGCAGGCTACGACGTGTCGTCGGCCGCCGGCCACCGTTCCAAGCCGGAGTTCCTCATCGGGCTGTCCGCGCTCAGCTCGTCCCGGCGGAACCAGCACGCGCACCGGCAACAGGAACAGGTGCCGCACCCCGAGCTCACCGATCACCAGCGGGCCCACATTCGGTCCAATCACCACCAGTCGAACCCGGTCCGGCCGTTTTTGACGCGCGGTTCGGTCGCCGAGCGTGTGCTCATATTCGAAAAGTGTCCGACCGAACTGATGAAGAATTCGGCCGTCTGCAATTCTTCGTCGTCTCATTCGTCGTGGAAGAACATCGGTTCTGACGTGCACAGCAAAATCCAAGTGAGTTTATTTTGTCAAGTTTATCGTATAGACGTTTGGTCACCCCTCTCGAAAAAAAATCGTATATTTTACATTTGAATGATTCCTAAACCGTGGTTGTCATTTAAAGTTTGGATCTTCGCAAACCGTTTTCTACACGCGTGCAACTAGGTCAAAAAAGGTGTTAACATTTACTCACTAACCGAACAATCAATATATTGTTTTGTTCGCATGGATTATTGTGGAAATATATTTCCTATTTTACGCACATCACTATAATATTGAATTGGGTATTCAATTATTTACTTGTATTTCGCTTAAAATATAAAAAAAAAAATCTTAAGAGGACGGTTCCCCCGCATTTGTTGTCTCCGTCTTACAATTATGTAACATAAGCAAATTTATTCTCAGCAGTTCAAGTTCAGCTTCGTTAGCTTTAATATTAGAATAAATTGGCCTATTATGAAATTTAATGGTGATAAGTTTATTTTTGTTCGTTTATATGCGAGTTATAAGTATTTTTAAACTGCGTTATTTTATACATTCAAAACTTTACGAAAAGTTGAATGATATCGCAATAAAAATACATACGAACACAGATAAAGTTCTAACCATTAACTTTCACGATCGGTCGATTTACTCCAATATTAAACCTAACAAAGCTAAGCGTAAATTGTCGACTGTATATTTCCTTTGTAATACGTTACACACTTGTACGACGGAGACGAGAAAAGTGGATCCTTTAAGATTGTCCTCTTAAAAAATAATTTCTATGCTTTAATTTCGAAAATTAATGTAGCTGCATAACATTATTGTAGGTATACTAGTTATACAGGTGAATTTAATTTTGTTGTACAAATTTTAATTTTTTGAGTGTATAAATTCGGATATAAGAAAGCAGATTAATTATCATGAAAATATAGTTTGAACATAATCGGTTTTAAAAAATATAATGTCCGGGTTTTGGTTCACGGATCGTGTGGGCTTGGTGGTGTCATCGATGCCGGCGTAGGAATGATGAAGTTGCTCCGTCTGAGCTGAGTACATCATAGCGGTGCGGTTCGCACCGGAGGCGAACTTTATGCACGAGTCTGAAGTACTGCCGCGTGGCTTATCATTATTATATTCATTACCACTGCGTGCGGTTCGGCTGTAGTCGTACGAATATATAGCGTAAAACTAATTTATTTATAGACGTGTATCAAACAAGTTATTCTATATTGGGTGGTACTAGTGATGAGGTAGGTGACTTGAGCATACAAACAACCTTTTATCCTGCGTTCGTGTTTGTAGTTAATCCGTCAAGCTTATCGAAAACGCGTAATAAATACACATATTATGTATAGTGGGGGATTCCTATACTCACTTCGAGCGCTCTTAGATGAGGGGGGATTCTCACACTGTTGAACTTATCAATCTACATAATAATAATAATAATATATAATATAAAGTATAATAACCATATGATATCACATTTTTTTAGATATATCTAAAGCAAATTATATTAAATACATTTTTTGTATAAATATGGCTGACGGGGAATATTACATGACCCAAAACACCACTCTAGCTACACCACACCTTTCTTGTACACTGTGTGTAAAAACGACGTATAAATTATTATTTGTTAATGAATGCGCTTTTCCTTTTACTGTATATACGCAACAAAACGTATAGTATGACGTCATAGTGTCGCGCAAATAGGTATAACTTTTAAAGGTATTTTGCTATTTTTATGGTCGATCATCCTGCACGGCATTGCCCATATCTGACTATAACTATTTTATTTTATGTAAACAACGAAAACCCATACACACAAACATAATATTCGTTTTCCTCGAGCTATAACAAATCCCCGTATAAGGAGCCCCTCTTCGAAATGCAAAATTTTAAAAATTAACTACGAGCGGTGTGCACGTCATCCTCGGGTACAAGATCGCCTGTGCACCAAATTCCAGAACCATTAGTGCGAGATCGACTAGGCCATAATATGATCGCGTAATAACGATACATCTAACTTACCTATTTATAAAGCGCACACGTAAGTAATGTAGGTAAACATCGTTACAGTGACAATGTGTTATGTGTTACGGAACTAACTGGCGCGCGCGCGCGCGCGTGTGTGTGTGTGTTATCAATTATCATAATGCACCTATTCTGTACGACAATAGTCAATAAGTAAACGGATTTTGGACGTGGTCGGATTGTGCCGCAGCAGAGTTAATAAGTGGGTTTTTATTTTTTATCACAGTGTATTAGGAGGACAGAGCGAGCGAACGAACGAACTACAGATGTTAGCGGTGAACGCGCGGCGGCGGCGGAGGGAGAATGTTGCAAGGCAGGTTTTTTATATATTTTACTATTTCATTTTACAAAGTCACAAAGTGAATGTGTTCCACAGTCGCTGGGTCAACATGTGTTCGACTTAATAATAGTAATAATACGTCGTCGTCATAATAATAATAATAATAATAATAATAATATAATAACGCGGCCGCCACAGCAGTCGGACGCGTCAACGCGTCGCGCGCTAACCGCCGCAGAACCGGAGTGGTGCGGCCTTCGTCGCGTACAGTAATAATAGTAATAATAATAATAATAATAATGGTTATGATAATATAGTGTGATGCGAGTTTTGCGAGTGGAAAAAAAGTCGTCCGGTCAGATGTTCGCGTACGGCGGCTTTTGTGTCGCGACCTCCGCTCAGCGCGGTCTCACCGTCGCGTGTACGTTCTGTACTGCAATAACTACACTGCTGCACACAATTCAATAATAATATTATATTACGCGTATAACGGCGTTATCGCCGACGCCGCCGACGTCGGTTTACCGCGTTTTTTTTTTTTTATTAATTCGTTTTTATTCGCTTGTCGTTTTTATCGCTTAATAATTGTTAACTGAGGTCGTTTCGCATCCCGACAAATTGTTACACCGCGTTTCGCGCGTGGGCTCGCCATTCCGCGCAGTCCGCCGCGATCCACCGACAACGGCGACGGCGACGGCGACATAATAACAAACACTCGTCTGTGCGATTTAGCAGTCGTCGTCGTGTGTACGTCTCGAACGCGTCTCTTCTGTCCGTGTGCGGCTTACGACTTCGCTCGAACACCGTCCACTTACACCGTCTCGTCCCCTCCGCACTCGCGACACTTGCGCCGCGTCTTTTGCAGTATGCACCGGACGTGCATCCGCCGCCGCGGTGTGAGATATGACGTCGGGACACCATGGTGACGAGCGTGCGTCCTTGGTGCTACGCCTGTCAGGTGCTCGTGTTGCAAAGGCACGACAGTGGCGTCGAGGATGATCCGGTCCACGAGCCCAGGTTTCCGTACAAACCCTGGAAACAGCGATTGCCCAGGTCTTACAACAAGGTCGGTAATTCCTACTGCGAGCATGTATATCTTCGATACGTATTGCAGTATAGGTATATGTTTATATATAGGTTATAGGTAGGATATGCGCGTGCCAGGCGTGTAAAATCAAATTTAATTTTTTGCTCGACCGCCCGCAATTTAATTTTCTCTTCCAACTCGCGTATAGACTCGGATAGTAGTGACTTTTAACAATAACAGGTAATAGAGCGCAGACGAACCGTTTATTCAGAGGTTAGTTTGTTTTTTTTTTTTTCGTTGTATTCAATTCTCCGTGTCTCCCTCCCGGGTTCCTATAAATTTTTTAGTCGTCGAAAAATGCGGCCGAAACGTTAGGACCCTATATGTTTTAGGCATATTATTATATAATTGCATAACGGCACAGCTGTTTAACGGCAGTCATGTCCGTTGTACAGAGTGATGCATGATTCTGTCTTTGTCCTCGTACATATCCGCCGGCCCGCCCGCCTACTATATGGATAATAAAAATATATAGATATGAAATAGGCGTCAACTCGTATGCCCGCCTTCACGTTTGTAACTGTTTTATATACGATTTATCTTAATAATCTTAATATACATCATCAAACATTATGTCTGAAACGCTAAATGGAAATTAATATAGCTCATTTTTTTTTTTTTTTGGCTATTTTTGGCTTTTTGGCAACTGATTATTTTGGCTTACCTGTACACTTATTAGACATTGTTTGAAGAGGAACGTGATTGCGGAGTTAATATTTCATTTTATGTGTGACAAACCGCAAAAGTTCTCAATGGCGGGGGAAAATACGAACGCTATCCGTGATATAATAAAATTATATAAATTATCGTGCGAAATTTGTTAAGTATTGAGGAGACGAAAAAACAGTTTATTCATTTATATATTATACATATTAGGTAGTTTGTACAAAATTACATTAGTAATCTAATCCGATCATCCTAAATATATAGTGTATTATATATTATTATAGTTAAACTGACTACGACGGCACGGTTTGTTTTGCCTGAAAAAAGGGCGCGGACGTACCTATTACGAATAGGCACAAACGATTTCGATTTCATGGTCATCGCTACATTACAGCAGCTACCTTCATTACGATTACGTACCTACCTATTTGATGCATATTTAATATAACTACATAACAATACGTACACTGCAGCTGCAGCTGTTCATGTCATTTGTAAATTAAAAGAAATCTCCAGACGCTTTTGCACCGAATACGGTGCACACCAATCCTTGTGTACGCGGGGGAAGTGATATTGTAATTTTGTTTTTTGAAACTCGTTCGCTTGAGCGGGCAAAACGTGTAATGTGTAATACAATGATTATCGTTGTCGTTCGAATCGTCATTGTGTGTTTTATGTACAACACATGCATATACATATTATAAAGGTCTACTTTAGTTTATTACTGCTATACATCATATTATTATTATTATAATCGGTGCTTATATAATAATGTATAATTGCAATATAATTTGCATTTGTCAAATGCTGTTTATGGTCTCACAGCAAACTCATTCGAATTAAAATCAAGAAATACATACGTTTCAATGTTTTTCTGCAATTATTTCGATATCGTGTGAAAATCGAGTTTTTTTGTCTCAACATAGGCATGTACTTTTTTCGTGCATATCGCGTGTTACAATGTGTATTACTTTTTATTACCATAATGTTTAAAATATGGTTCCACGTGTACGTCGTTACCTATGTTATTGAGTAATCATCAGTGGATTATGTAAAACGAAAACGCGCTGCGTCTTTAGGTCACGTACAAGACGTTTTTAAAATTATTGATAATGGGACCCCCACTGTCCTCTTTACCGGTGTACCTATGTATTGCAGACGCACGACACCCGGTTTAAGATGCATATAAATAAATCTGTACAATTTACATTATAATATACAATGTGTGTATTATTATGTACATATTAATTATTATTATGAATTCAACACGTGCAAGACGAACTCTTCGTGTTATAAAAATATAATCAACATAATATATTATGGACGTGGTAGCGTCGTGAGCTTATTTTTCGGTGGCAATGTGTATTGTCCCTAATAATTTTCATAATCGGAGGTCGTGAGTTGTTATCTGTGCTGTGGTATATAATGCTATTATGTAAACAACTTAATTTAGATGTATAATATATATTATTACGACAATACGTTATGATTGCAATTCGTGTATTGTAAAAAATAATATAAATATATTTAACTCAGTAACTCTGTTAAAATGAATGTTATAAGTAATGACTCATTACTTATACATTTTTTTTTTAATAAATGTGCTTATAAAATATTTTATTATCCAAAGGTAGACTGATCGAGATAGTTATGTGGAAATCATCACTTGGGTAGATACAAATAAGGTTAATTTATATTTATTTGGGTGGATATGTTGATGATATTTAGTAATAAATAATAATACTTGTTACTTATTGTGTTAGTTTTCCGGGACTAATTTATAGTCTCAATTGGCAACTGTCTGGGACAACATAAGTTGTTAGGGGAAGAAAGGACGTGTTTTCTTCAAACGATTTTATCAGAAACGATCATGTTAATAATCTATCGTATTATCATTTCAGAACTATTCAAAGGAAACCAATCAAAAACCTGGAGCGCCTCCGCCGCATACTACATTACAAAGACATACAAAGGCCAATCGTAACGTATTCATTCCTAGGTATGGGCATTTGTTTGTGACCATCAAAGATTTTATAATATTAATATAGGAGGAGTACTGAATTTAATTATTTGTTTTAGATTCTACTATCCATTTGGCAAGCCCGAGAGTCAACAGCAGTGGGATACGATCGTCAAAACAATCACAGATTTCTTTATGTCATTACCGAATTCACAAGCTTCGAAACACCATTTCGGCCAAATCGCTAAAGTAATTCATATCTAATCATTATAATTTTTATACGATATTTTAATATTATCATTTTCGTGTGTATTGTAGTTGTGTAACTGCCCGTTTTATTGGAAGCAACCTTTGTTCTTTGCCTGTGGCGGAGATTTGTCCAGTACCATAGACCTAAATACCTTTCTTAACTATTGGAAAGAGTAAGTTCGCCGTTATTGTTATAATTATTATTATTCAACACTTAAAATAACAATATTTATACTCAATCGATTTTTTATATGTATATATAGCGTGTGGTCTACTTGTCACGACTTGCCATCAATATTTATACGCATATTGGCAAGAAACTCAAAGAAACAAACATTATCACCTGAAAACTTCATCTTATTAGTCCAAGATGTGGTCGATTCGCATCCCGGTTTAACATTCCTGAAAACTGCGCCTGAGTTCCATTCTAGATATGTGCACACGGTAATTAGAACATTATAAAACCAATTTATTTTATACTTAAACAAATAAATCTCGTAAACTGTTACTTTTTATTTGTATTTAAATTTTAAATAAAGATATACATAATGTATAGATATAAATATACAATTACTTAAAAAATGCTTGGAAAGAAGTATTTAAGAGGACGCAACCCGTCCATCTATGTATTATCTCCGTCTTACAGACGTACAGGGTATGGTATAGCAAATTTGCGTTCGTTAGAATCAATTATATGTTTTAATATCAAAATGAATTGACTTGTTATTAAACTTAAAAGTAAGAACATTGTCAGTGTTTAAGTGTAATTTTTTTTTTTAGAAGTTTTTATTTTTAAGCGAGATAAAGTACTTAAAATAATACAAATTTAAAATGCTTATATCTATCATTTAAAAAAAATATTCTTACCTTTACATTTGAATTTATATTAAAATTAATTACACGTAATAGATTCTAATAATCAAAAATTTGGTATACCATTACCACACATTTATAACATATATAAGAGTAGCATTCTCTTTAAAACAAAATATAATAAATTTCGTTTTCATTAATTTTTTCCTAAAATTAAGTGTTAAAATATTTTTAATACAATAAATAGGTGTAGATTATAGTTGTATGATCATCAATCATACTAGAGTCTAGAACGACTGGTCATAACGTGGTGGTTTACCACGATATCCAAATGTAAATTTAATTATAATATTAATATTATTAAATATATTTAGGTGTTAATTATAATTTTTTTTTTTTTTTATTAAATATTTAACTACAAATATGATGAATGCCTATTAAAAAACTATCTTAGTATAATTTCTCAGGTATAAAATTATGTATTACATGTTTACACATTGACTAAAACTAAAGATTTTAAATCCTAGGTAATATCGAGGATATTCTACAGTGTTAACACGTCATGGAGTGGAGATCTTAGCCTAGCAGAAATCAGACGATCAGATCTAATTCGAGTCATTGACCTATTAGAAAAAGAAGAAGACATCAATCAAGTGACAGCTTACTTCAGTTATGAACATTTCTATGTTATATACTGTAAGTTTTGGGAACTGGATCGTGACCACGATTTATTCATCAGCAAAACCGATTTAGCCAGACACAGTGATCACGGTTAGTCTTATTTGCATAAACATTTACAAGGATAGTATTATAAATTATTATTTTATCTGTTACATTTGATATGATGCATATATTTTTTATAGCTTTGTCCACAAGAATAATTGATAGAATATTTTCGGGGACTGTTACTAAGAAAAAGCAAAAGAATTCTAATAACAATTATATGGAAGAAAAAATGAGTTACACAGAATTTGTTTGGTTCCTGATGGCTGAAGAAGATAAACGACATCCTAGAGCTGTCGAATATTGGTTTAGGTAAGATTTTCAAAAAAATATATCATAATGTCTTATCACATATCATTGAGAAATGTATATGACTATTTTAGATGCATGGATATTGATGGTGATGGTTATTTGTCAATGTATGAACTTGAATATTTCTATGACGAGCAATTGCAAAGAATGGAAAGCATAGGAATTGAATGTCTACCATTTGAGGATTGTTTGTGTCAGGTATAATATTAAAATATATACTATAAACATCAATTTTAAATTAAATTGTTTATGCCATTTTTGTTATTATAAATCAATATAGATGCTGGACATGGTAAAACCAAAGTGTAGTGGCAAAATTTCATTAGCTGATCTCAAATCATGCAAAATGACTCCGATATTTTTTGATACATTCTTTAACCTTGAAAAATATCTGGATCATGAACAACGTGATCCATTTGCGTCACAGAGAGATAATGAAAATGAAGTAAGTAAAATATAATTTAATATATTTTTAAACCATTATTTGCTATGTATTTATATGATAACGTCAATTTCAAGCATAACGAAAATGGAAATAAATATTATAAGGTCAGTTGTCTTAATCTTTATAGCTTGTTTAAGTTGTCGGAATGTACCTTTAATTTTTTATGGATATTTTTTTATATTTAATGCACAATAAGTTCACATATTTTTCTATCGTTTCAGGCATCAGACTGGGACAAATACGCTGCTGAAGAATATGAAATGTTAGTAGCTGAAGAAGGTGGAAATGATGCACCAGAAGAAATGTAAGTATTTCATATTTATTAAATTAATATAACTAATGGATTCTTTACGGAAGTCTTGTTATTTTTTCAATTTTCCATCATCGCCTAAATTTTATAAATATAAAAAAAAAATTGGTGGTAATATTATTACAGAATAACAGACGAAGACATTTGAAAGAAGAAATATGTATGATTGTGGTAAGTGTCTGTGGTCTGTTGTACTGTCCTCCAGCGTTGATTAGCACAATCCTATAATTTTGTAACACACCCTTAAACTAGAACATTCTTTACAATTATTGTTTTATTTTTTTGTATAACCACTGTAGCAGTAATCACCTCACCGTAATAACACTATTTTAAACTATTGTGTTTTATCCTTCTGTATTATAGTTATTATAGTGATTAATAATTATAGTAGTGAGGTGTAAAAGAATTAATACTAGAATTTTTTTTAGAAATGGAACTGATATTGAAGATATCCTGTCACCTAATTTGGATGATGTATTGAAATCATGTACATTAAATAAAATATCCAATCAGCCAAGAGTTTTGGTCACTGATTTCTCTTCACCGTCAAATATGTATGATGACAATGATTCGTCTGATTATGCAGGCGATAGCGATGACGATATTTAATTCATATACACAATAATAATGTATAATTATAAGTTATATATAATATAATAATAATAATAATAATAATAATAATAATTGTAGTAATAATTATAGTAACACAACCATGTTATTTCTTTGTGACAATGGGAATTGCTGACATTATTATACCAAAGAATATAGTTGCTCATATTGTCCTCTTGTTCCCATGTTTTTCATCTGTTGTTTACTTAAACTTTTAAATTCATTATTTTTGACAAAATGTTACATAACATTAATTTATGTGCTTGTTTTTGTTAATAGGCTATTGCCTGAGTATGGTCATTATTATTTTGTTTTATTTATGAAAGATTAATTGTTGTTGTTTTCAAAAATGTATAAAGCATTATAAAAGGTGTTTAAAATTGCGCCATATACCAGATTTTATATTTGTCATTATAATTTTTTTGTATGAAATTTATAAATTGTAAATAATTAATTCAATTTTTAACTAGTTAAATTAATTTTAAAAGTAAGTAGTATATATATAATAATGTAAAATATGATTTAAAAATAAAACCCCAATATATCTGTTAATATGTTATATGAATTGTATTTAAATAGTGTTAAGAATTGTGTTCGTTCTGTTAAAAACAAACAAATTATTAACATAGTCTAGTCGTAAATAGAACGTTATTATAGTATGTACTAATAATAATGACATTATTTATTAATTACATATTTTTAAAAACAAAATCATTTGAAATAATAAAATCTAATTTTTTCTTTCTTTATTATGTGTATTTTTATGATGATAAAAAAAACCTGATCTATCATTATTATTATACTTATATAGTTTAATAAGTATTTAATTAAGTATACTGCATATTAAATTTTCTGTACTTTGATGCAACTCACCTTAATTCTTGTTTTTTTTTGTATTTTTAATCTTAGCCTTTATGACATATAAATTATACTTTATGATCTTTAAATAAACATACTACTTATCATTATTTTACATTTATTTATGTTTAAGTATATGCATAGTACAACCAAATTATTCTACACTATTCTTACTAATTAAAAAAAAATGAAATAAAATTATGTACAACACCTACAACTTTATATGTTCACAATTATCTTTTGACAGTTTAAGTGATTTGTTTATTGACATTTACTCACTAGTTGCACAACCACACTATAGATAACACTTACACGTGTCATTAAATTTCTTAAAGTACCTAGTATTCTAGTAAATATCTTAATATTAATAATTAAACATACTTTTATGTTTTGTAAAATTATATAATTGGTGATATGGTTGTTAATCCGCTTATAATGATAAATTTAAATCAAAAAAATTTAATTTTTAAACATTTCAACACTTTTTTTTATAAGCATGCGGGTATTTTTTTAAAATGTAAACCAATGCATACATGTTTTTAATTGATATTGATTATTTGTTATATTAATTTATATTTACATAATCATAAAATAATAAAAGTCATGTATACTATAAAGTCAATAGATTTATATTGTTTCCAACTATAAGTGCATAGTTGACTAGCTACTTTTACTATTTAAGATAGGATTTTTAAAACATTTAAATTATTTTTATACTATAAACATGAGAATTTTCAATTTTTTTGATTAAATTCTATTATAAAATATTCATTTTCCATTGGGTAGAAAAGTTTGAAAATTTAATATAAAACTCCTTATAAATTGTTAATTTCTTAATTTTATTAAAAAAAATATCAAAAATCTATAATCAGTAGGTAGTCACAGTATTTTCCTATAAACATATAAAGTTAGAAATTTATGATAAATTTTATTTTTTTACTTACATTTTTAACATTGAACACAAGGTTCTTTAAAAAATGTTTAACTCGTAAAGAAAAAAAAAACATTTCGTTTTTTTAATATAAAAATAATTTATCATTGAATTCAAATTTAACACACCCATAATATTGAGTAGTGACCCACTGGATACTTGATGTATTTACAGAGCAGGGCGGTGCTCACTTTCCTACCTTTTTTTGAACAGCTATATTATTATAATCTCGTTCAAAGAATTTTTACACTGCTTGATTTTATATAAGTACATAATATTACAACTAGTTTAAAGACAGATGTATTCATAAGTATAACCATCATAAAGAACACTGATAATTTTCTTCCCCTTAAATTGGACAATAGATTCACTCACATATTTTAAAATCATTTCGCTAAACAATGACGGTAAGTATAATACCTATACGCTAGAGAACAGTTGCGTCTTGCGTTGTTGGATGACCAGTTTTCAATCATAGTTCAATTGAACTACAATTTTTTTTCCAAAGAATAATATTATATTTTCACTTACGTCATTGTTTTACTGGAGAAGTGAATTTTTATAACACAAAATTGGTTCTGCTGAATGCAAATCTTCTTTTTTGTACCGGATGTCCGGATGATGTTTATTTCAATAAAGTACTGTAGGTACCTCGTACCTACGTTGAGAGAAAGTTTCTTCGGAATCCAAGGTTGAGCTACCTTGCAAAAACGGCCTGGGAAATATTTTTTTCTATCATCTTCTACACTCTACAGAAACAAAACTTACAGTTTAGTAGCGCTATCTATCAGTAAAGTTTTAATACAAGTCAGTACCGCTGTTAATTTTCGTCGCTAAACAGCGCTGCTGTATAGGTTTTTGTTTCAAAACCAGAATAATAATAATAATAATAGTATATCATTATAATTTATTATATTATACTAATTTAGGGTGTGACTGCATGATGGAATCTTATTACGAAAAACTGAATAATTTAAATTATCTCTAGCTTAGTAGCTACAAAATCAATGACATATTGGATTAGTAATTTGATTGAATTGACAAAATTACCTACCTACTTACGAATAAAAGCAAATTTATTGCAATAGGTAGGTACTATTTGGATATTTTACTACAAATTATAGACATTTATGCACTTAAAATTTTTTTTAAATATCAAAATATTATTCTATCTGAGTACATAGAATTTACTTATACATGAACTGAACTTGTATATTATTGTGTTAGGAATAAATTTAATTTGGTAGGTAAGCAAAAGTGTTAAGTACCTATTATAGTAGGTAATTAACTTTGTGTTTAAACTGTTTAAAGATTAATTTAATAATACATATTTTATACATTTTTTATCTATGAGTAATTTAAATCGATAACTGTACTTTTCGTTCATTATGAAATTTTCAATTAATAAACTGTGTTTATTAAAGATAATTAATGAATTGTTAAAATATATCAACAATATAAACTCAGTTCACAGACTTCGAATACATTTTATGCACAAATAAATAAAATAGGTAATAATTTATTATTAAAATGTTAAAAAATTATATAATTTACTTCTACCAATTATCAAAATTGTAATTTGTAATTACTTTTAGAATCGTAAAAATTCAATTTACAATTTACTGAATTTATATTAATTGGTTTTAGTATATAGTTTAGCGCTTAAAGTTACTATATTTGTTGTAAAATCATGGAACTTTATATGGTATTACAAGTATATTTGTACAATTGTATAAAGAGAATAGCTGGTACTTAAATTAACCTACCTGTTTTTCTGATAGTACCTACCTATAGTTTATTTTTACTCAGAAAATGTTAAATCATAATATTTAAGTATTGTATACCAATGCATAATACATTATGATTTGTTAATTTACCTACATTAATATAATACGCCTCGTTATAATATATTAATTTATAAGCCATCATAATATCATATTTTATTATTTAAATTTGATGTTTATACATTTTTATCATAAATTAGTTTATGTTGTAAATTCAATTTTAATATGATTACTGAACGTAGGTAACTCATATTCTGCGACACTGCGGTGACTATGGCGAAGGAGTAGATACCAAAAATAAGTGCAAAATAGCTGCAAACTAATGGAACGGGGTTCATATTTTAGCAGCTGAAGGTTGTAGAGGCCATATTATAGTAGTATAATATTATGGTTGTGAAACCTTTGGATGGACATACTGACGACCGGTTTTCGACACAAGAAGACCACAAAAATAATATATAAACAGATAAAAAAAAATTATTTACAATACTACTTGAAATCAAATATACATATTATGTATATCATATATTGCATAAAGTATAAAAATAATACAAAAAATTGTTATAAAAAAAAAAAAAACTTGGAACGGAGATTGAACATTTATATCGGTAGGAGGGGTTTGTCGTATTATAATATCTCTTAAGAATTCTCCCATCCCGGATTACAGGTTTTTGACCATAATAATTGCTGGAGACTGTCCAATACAATGCACACGTAAATAGGTATATATAGTAAAGGTTGGCGTTCAGTAAAGTATCCAGTCAATTGGTGGCTGCTTGGCTGAACAGTACCAACAAGGCAGACGTGACAAGCATTATGGCTTTCAGTGCTATGGTAAGTACGGACATTATTTTTGTTGTTTACTTATAATATTATTACAGTTGACGGCTAGTGTTACTAAACATTAAAAATATAAAATAACATACAATTGCAAGTTCACAAATTTCGAATTTTATTCATTTAAAAATTATAAATATAATAGAACCTATATTATACTGTATACTTAGTATAACTTATTATTCAGATTTTCATTATTTTAAGTTTAATTGGATTTAGGTTTAAACATTTTCGTGGTTTTTATAATCGATGTTTATGAAAATTATTTTTCATATGTAACAATATTAGTAGGTATTTATTTTGGAAATGGAAAAATTAACGTGTTTTGAAAATTTTTTGTCAAGCATTGTTTTCTTTTACCTATACAATATTGTAGTTACATAAATCGTTTTTTCATTATTATGATTAAAATATGTAAATATTAACACTAAAAATGTACCTAATAGTTAGTAATAAAATTAATTTTTTTTAATCTTACATTTATAATATTTGAAATTTTGTTTTATTTAGTTGTAAATTAGGTATAAAATATTACGTTTGAAATACTGATTTTATTAATATTTTGACATGATTATAACTAACTTAAATATAATTACAAATGATAAGATTGTACAATTATTAATAAATAATTTTAAAATACAAAGTTAGTGAAGTTCTTAAAAATATCACTTACGTAAAAATAACTTTAGGTACCTATCTAAATTTTAAAAAAAAAGATAACAGAAAAATTATTAATATTATAGTGAAATAATTTAAATTATTTTAGTTATTATAGTTATAAAAGTATAACAAGTTAAAAATTTAAAAAGAAGATTTTATTGAAATTAATTATGATAATACATCTATTGCCTATACTTACACATTATATTAGTAAATTTAAAAATAAATAAAATTAAAAGAGTTTCAAAATACGTAAAGAAACAACAGTATCATATAAGCTGTACACAAAGTTAAATTTTATTTTATTCAAATTTTTTTTTGGATTTTAATTTAATTTACATTAAAATTGTTTTTATTAATTTAATAATTATTTAATTTTTCAGACTCGAATAGCTTTTCTAGGACTCCTAGTTGTGTCTGCCGCATTTGCGGACGACAAGCCCGCAAATAAGAACGACAAGAAAAGGGATATTTTGTTCAACCCATACTCATTTGGAGCTAAAACTTTTGGTTCATCAGCCCCATTTGCGTTTGGTAACACTTTTTCAACAACAGCTGCACCATTCAAATCCGTTTCTTACAGCTCCACACCAGCTCCGTTCGTTTTCGGTAATTCTTTCGCATCGAATGCCTACTCCAACGCTGCCGCCGTTCAATCTTTCGATGCAGCATCATTCGTTGGATCTTCTACACCGGCTCCATTATACGATGGATCTTTCGGTTCTTCCACCCCAGCTGCTCTAATTGGTTCATCTACCCCAGCGCCTTTCTTGTCTGGTTCCGCTGTCTCTAGTGCCGCACTATCCGACGCGAGTTTTGCGTATTCTTCCACCCCCGCTTCAGTCTTATTGTCCGGAGCTTCACCAGTTGTGTCATCTACCCCAGAACCCGTCGTTCTGAACAGATCACCGGCTTTTGCTACATCATACGGTTCATACTACTCAGGAGCTTACGCCCCGTCGTACTCTCAAGGAACAATCGTCAAGTCTGACTCAATTAGCCACGACGCAGTTGAAATACCAGCCGTTGCTAACGCCCCTGCACCTCATCACGAAGTTAGCATCACTAAGGAAGTTCCAGTTCCTTACTACGTTCAAGTTGAAAAGCGAGTTCCATACCCCGTGTTGGTCCGCGTGCCACATCCATACCCAGTTACAGTAGAAAAACATGTACCATACGCCGTTAAAGTCAACGTAGATCGTCCAATCCACGTTCCTCAACCATACCCAGTAGAAATTGAGAAGAGAGTGCCATACCCAGTTGAAAAACCAGTACCTTATGAAGTGAAAGTCCCAGTCGACAGGCCGTACCCAGTTCATGTTCCAGTTGAGAAACCTGTCCCATACGCAGTTGAAAAACCCGTCCCATACCCAGTACGAGTCAATGTTGACAGACCATACCCCGTGGAAAAACCAGTGCCATACCCATACCCCGTTGAAAAACCAGTGCCCTACCCAGTGGAAAAGGCTGTGCCATACCCAGTAGAAAAATTGGTTCCATATGCCGTTGAAAAGAAGGTTCCATACCCAGTCAGGTACGATGTCCCAGTCAAAGTACCAGTTCCAGTAGAAGTCAAAGTTCCAGTATCTGTGGATAGACCAGTGCCATACCCAGTAGAAAAGAGAGTGCCATACCCAGTCCAAGTCCCAGTTGAAGTCAAGGTTCCAGTCCCAGTTGCAGCCCCAGCTCAACGTTTCGCCACCGTCCACTATTATCAACAATCCCCAATCGCTTTAGGATATGAATCCAGTCAAGCTCTTATTGGCCAATCTGGTTACAAAGCGTTCTCATCTGGTTTAGCTCAAGGTACAGGTAGTGCATTCTACAGCTCTACTCCAGCGACTGGTAGTGCATTCTATAGCTCTACTGCTAGCCCAATAAGCACATACAGTTCCACTGTCAGCCCGGTTGGATTCGGCTCAAACCTGGCCCAAGAAGGTTTCATTAGTTCATCTGCAGCGCCTTTCAATTTCGGCCAACAATCTTTCTTCGGATCTTCGACACCAGCACCATTAAACACTTTCTCCGCTGACTCAACATCATCTGATGTATCATCTCTTATCAAGTCCGCTAGCATTGGATCTGCCAGTTTAGATTCTGTTGCTATTGGAGGTACATCTTTGAAGTCACAGGAATTGAAAGCTGACAACTTCGACATTGTCAAAAAATAAATCGTTTAAAACTTTAGTTTACTGATATGGAATTATCATTATTTTTAATATTCACTGAATAATGATAAAATGTTCTATATTTTTATAAAAATGTAATAATTAACTTTGCAGTTTAATAATTAATGATTAATTATTAATTTGTAATATTATTAAAAAAAATATATATAAAAAATATGTGCAATTAATTAATTTAAAGTAGTAGTATTTATTTCACATTATTCAACATCATAAATTACAACAAAATAGTATAATTGGAAATAAATATAAATTAGTAAATTAGATGAGATGAAACAGTAGTGTACCGAAAAGTAAAAGAATTATTTTCATTTTTTTCCAACATACTGATGATGATAAAAATTATCATACTACCTAGATTTATTTTTATTTTATGTAGGAATATATTGATTTAATACATAGAGTTACAAATTATGTAATATATAACATAATACAGGTAATATATTGAATATGTAAATTATTTACAATTTATAGAAGGTAATTAAAGTAATTAAACATTAGAAAAATGATTTTTAAATAAACTATTTCTGTTTTCGTTTACCATAGATTAATGGTATTCACCCTTTCACCTTGTATCTAAGTTTTTCAACTAAAATTTGTATAGTTTTCTCAATCTTTTGTTCTCGCACGCGCAGGAACATGTCAAAATTCGGAATGATTAAAATTGACACAACGCTTTTTAAGTATCTAAAAAACCAATAAGCCAGACAAAATTACAAGACTTGTGGTTGATGCATTTTATTTTTGAAAACCAATTTGAATTAGTCATCTAATTTTTTAGGTTTTGATCGAAGCAATTTTAAATTTTCAAATTAGTTATTAAAATATTAATATTTTAAAGAACTATACATTTTTTTTATTTTGAGACTTAAGTACGTGCTCAATTTTTTAAATATCAAATATTACTTAGATCGAAACCTAGAAAAATAGAATACAAATTCATATCTGTTTTTAAAATTAAAATCTATTAAACACAAGCTTCAAACTTTTGTCTGGCCTTTTGGTTGTTTCACATATTTTTTTCGACCTGCTGCAGCCCCCTTAAGTCTTTAATTTATTATTATTAATTAATTAATTTATTTATTTATAATATATAAACGCCAAACGGCAATTTTAAATTAACAGATTAAGTTTGAATTAATAGATATAACAATAAAATAATAATATAAATACACACAAAATTAAAGCATATGTAAAAACACAAGATAATATAAATTAAATGGTAATACCTTAATTAAGTAATATAAAACTATGATATTATTTAATTACTTATTAAAATCAAAATTAAGATTGTTCAGATTACGAAGCATTCTGTGCAAGGGGTGATTATATCCGTATAATGTATTGTGAGTTGGAACTTGGAAAAGTGCGTGATTTCTGGAGAAGAAGGAAGGGATATGAAAACATATTTTAGAGAGGAGATCGGGTGCATCTATGGTGCCACCTAGGAGCGAGGTTATAAAGCGCTCATCAGCATATTGTCGACGAGTTGACAGCATTGGTATTCCCAATGAACTACGAATTAAGGAATAGTCATGCGTAGGGTGAGGTATCTTCATTATGTAGGCAATGTAGGAAAGAAATCTATTTTGTACACGCTCGAGTCTTAGTTCGTCTTTAGCTAAGTAGGGATGCCACACCACCACACCGTATTCTAATATAGAACGTACTAATGAGAAGTATAATGTGCTGAGACAACGAGCAGAAGAAAACTGATTAGTATTGCGTTTAATAAAACCCAATACTTTTAAAGCTTTACCTACAGTGACATTTATATGGTTAGGATATTTATAAATAATATATATTAATACTAGTTTTATTTATGGTAATAAACAGTAAATAATCATAAATATTAATCATAGAAACTTGAAAAAATTTACTACTACTTATATTACCATTTACTATACACAGTATAGTTTTTATAATATTTAAGCTTATTTTTTTAAGTCAGCAATTAAACTGCTTTCCTTACAACCATTTTTCGTATTCAATGATGCATAATAGAATTTATATTTAATGTAATATCTTATATACTCGTACTTCTATCATTACTCAATGTCGAGGTTCACTCAAAACCTATATAATACCTGACTATCTGAGTACATTTTTTCCGTTTATTTTAAATATATTTAATATATGTTGTGCTTTAAATCGTATCATTGAAAGACTTAATCTTGAATATTTTTAAATACTTCATTATGCTTTTTTTTATTTTAACATATTATCGAGCAGTTATATATATTTATATATATATTTTAAATTCATACCTTTTTTGTTTTCAGATAATTATTATTATTTTTCTTTTTTTTAACAATTTATAGAATCGTAATTTTAAGATTTTTTATATTATGTAAATATGTATTATTTAAAAATTTAACATAAAAAATGCATTTCCATAGAATTATGAGATTCCTAAGTATATATTTAATATGGATAACGGTGGAAATATAATGTTACCGTAGCGTGCAGAGCTATTTTGATAAAAAGGGCACTTTACTTATTTAATCAATTCATTTCATAGGTCAAAATTTTGATTTATTTTTCACTTTTAGATCGTTGGTGTTTAATCATATAATACTATTTTTTTACTTTTTCTTTATGCTATCTTTATTACTGATAATTCTTTGTAATTTAAATCGTGTATACCTACTATTCTTTCAATTTGTTAATTACACAAAAGGGCTCAGACCGTATAATAAATACATATTTTGATTTTAAGTTATCCTATTAAAACAATAATTAACTTTCTTAATAATTTAAAACACTCTATTGAGATTATAATAGATGTTATAATTATATTTTTATTCAATTAGGTGTATTGATTACAAATTTATCTTTATTGGATTCTTGAATTATGTATCTATAATAGGTACCTATATTTATTAATTCATTACACTATTACGTTGACCTACTCTACGACAATTAATGAGGTATATGCGAAACCTAATATACGAGTACAATAGAGTGAATTTCTGCATTTTTTTTTTTACTCGATAAATATTTAAATACATTAACCAAAAATATATTCAATAAGTATCTTTCAGAATATTGCTTATGTGTTTTGTGTTATTTAATTTTACATACCTACCTAATTTAATTAATTCTGTTTCTCATCATTACATTAGTTGTGTATGTATATTGTGTAAATTATATGTATTATGTATGTTTTATGGATCCTAAAAGACTTATTTAATTTTTATTTTTTGAAGACTCGTATGTTAAGGTAAAAAAAGCCACCAATCAAAAGAATATTATTTTCTAAAATATTGGTATAGTTACTGAGAAAACTAGAAGTATTGTTATTTCTGTAGTTTAATTATCAACTTAATTAAATGCTGTTACCAAAAAGTTGAAAATGTACAGATTTAATTATCAATTTATCACTTAAGTTTATTGTATCACCAATATGATATGTATAAAAATAAAATTATTCATAATTTATACATTGGATGAAACATTTTATATTAAATTAGTTTTTTAAAAAAATATTTTAAGACTTATCATATGTATTTAATGAAGTAATGTTTTTTAACATTTTTAATGTGGAGACACCTTTACCCAAATAAATATTCAATTTTTTAAAGACCCTTAAATAATGTATATAATATATTTAATGAACAAGTAAAGATAAGTATTGAGAGTAAATATTATTAGCAATACACTTATACGATGTTTATAAAATATAAAGCACAAATATAGCAGTATTTTAAATATTACAAACCATTTATTTGTTTTTCAATAAATATATACATAAAAATGTTTAAATATTAATTATCTTTCTTAAATTAAGATTCTAGGATTAGAACAACATTTGTTGTTGATCTGAAATGATTCTTTAGCTTAACAAAATTTGTTTAACTAATTTTAGTGTTAAAATTTAAACATGAATATATAATACTAGGTTAAAATTATATATATATTTTTAATTGAGATTCTTTAATTTTTGTATGGATTTAAAAATCATACATATGTATTAGTGACCTAAACTTGAGATACTAGGAGTACAAGAGTACTAATTTTTAAAATTTTTTTTGTTCATTATTTATTTATTAATTTAAAATAAAAATTTAATTTTTTTGTATCTATATTTTAACTTAATAATTTACCTATTTATCATTATTTATAATATGATATATTTTAATATAAAAAAGACGAATGTTATTCATTGAAATGTTCACTATCATATGTATTTAAAGGTTAGGTAAAATTAGGTTTTATATGAAAATTTTGTCGGATACTATCTATACTCGGTTCAACGAAAAAACGAACCTCGTTTGTGCATGTGAATGAACCATCTCCGCCGTCTCGAAGCAAAGTTCTCTCTCTACATGGTGCTCGGCGAACACCATCGTGTACCACGGATGATGACAGTGTACGATGCGTTTGGGCTGGTCATTGATAGGAATGCGCGGACTACGACGAGTTATGGTTAGGGTTACCACCTTTGAAAGATAGCAGGCCGATAAGTTAAAAAAAAGGTCATCAGCCAGTATATACTAGTAGGTATGTAGTATGTAGTATAATCTATAGTTTAGTTTATGAAGTGAAAAGATAAGTAATCTTATCTTATCTTTTGGCGTAGGAAAATCAATGTTCTTTTTACTTATTGACAAACTATTTATAATTGTATAAAAATACATGGTCATGTTATGACGATCCGGAGAATAATTCACTGAACCCATAGATTTATATGTAAACCCGGAGAGGTAGCAACTATAACTTATAGTCGCTATCGAGGTCCGTTCTTTCGTTGGACGAAGTATACCTACTATTTTTCAAATGTTATGTAATGAAACGTCACTATAAAATGGTCCAAGTTCAATAATTGTATTTTCTACAAATATAAGTGCATTCATTATTGTTGCTGTATGATTGACATATTGACATAAGTTAAATACAAGCACGTCTTATGAATTGTTTCATATTGGATGGTCCTTTCCATTTATGTATACAGAAAATGCATTTATGTATATTTAATTTTCGATATTGATCAATTGCTGTATTTTATTTATGCCATTTATTAAATTTAAAAATATAATACGTATATTTAATTTTGTTTTATTTATAAAAAAATTTCACGATTTGTTTAAAATCATAAAACTTTGAAATTGATTAATTTGAAGTATTTTGTTTAATTTTTAATTGTTTGTAGGTTTTTTAGGCTCTGTACAAATTAAAATTAAGAGACTATAGATGAATCACAAATTGGTGTGATACACGATACAAAATACAACTGCTATTAAACTTGTATGAATAGATGTTAATTGGGAACTCGATTTATCTTGATATTGATCGTCCACGAATGTTGAAGATTCTTTGGAATCAGAAATGTCGTATGTTACTGCTGTGCTTATCCTAGTTGTTGTAGGCGTAGTCGTTATCTTTGTTGTATTTAACTCATCACCAGAAAGTGTTGTATTCGGATTTATGGATGACTGATTTGTAGTAGTAGTAGAGGGTATAATTGTAGTTATTGTTGAATTATTATAATAAGTCACTGTTGTATCTGTTTGCGACGTTTGTTTAGTTCTTTCAGTAACTGTAGTGCAAGGTTTATCCGTAATTGGCCCATCTTCTGTAATATCAGTGTCTTTTGTTTCTTTGGTAATAGCCGTTGTAGGGTTCGGGCTTGATGTCGATACTTTTGTAGTTGAAGATTGAGTAGTAGAACGATGAGTGCTGGGCATATCCGAATATGGGTCGTCTTCCGTATTGTACATTTCTTCTGTTTCTTCAGTTATAGTCGTTGAAGGATTTGAACTCGAAGTAAATTTCTCTGTGGTTGAAGATTGAAAAACAGAAGTTTCAGAGCTAGGTTTATCCGAAGATACTTCAGTTATTTCAGTAAAAGGTTCAGAACTAGATTTATCCGAAGTTTCTTCAGTTTCTTTGGTTTCTGTGGTATATTCGGTTGTTTCTGTT